>NW_011501019.1:21106-66523 GCF_000495115.2 Populus euphratica | reverse complement strand
GGCTCCATATGAAAGTTGTAGGCCTATGTCTTACCTTTCAATCCATAGAAATTGGACCTAAATTTGAGATCTGTAGCTCCAGATATGACCCAATTACCGAACAGTGTTCCGGTTTGGATTGCACCGACATCTCTTCTCTAAGTTTGACCATCTCTTTATCCATGCAATTTATGTTCTTCAAGTCATCAATCAATGCTTTCATTTATGTGATAGACCTGCATTAAAAATAGACATTTACCATAAATTATATGTATCTTATATTATTAGATACATTATTATAAAACATATTTTAGTTAAGGAGTTATTGATACTTCAAGTGCAAAATGATGATATAAAACCATGATAAAAATGCACTTTTAAGTACTAATCAGTTATCTTGTTCAGTTTTTAATACTTTGCTTGTTAAATGACTAATCTTGAATTATGTTGTATAACACTTGGTACAACAAATGCTTGGCACTTTCATAGCCTATACTTTCATAGCCCATACTGTATGGTATAACCGACACCTGAGCTATGAAAGGAACTTGATTTGTTGTTAACATAAGTTATAATTATGAATGCTTGATGAAATTTACAAGTATTAGCAGTAATTCAAGTATTAGCAGTAATTCAATACGTGTTAAAACACCCCTTCGGGCTTAATTGCTTAGGTTAGGGAGGCTACGAAACCAAACTTATCTACATTTTTATTATTATCATTTTTTTCTTTTCTTTTTCTTTCTTTTTGTTTTTTTTAATTATATACTATCGTTTTCCCTTAGTTGTTACCTTTAACAAAAGAACATAAATAATATAATAATCCATTGTGCAACCCACAATCATATGTTAAAGAGTGTGTGTGTAGATTAAGGTTTAAGAATACATGTTAAATAAGTATATGAGCAAAATTAAGTGATAACAATGCGAGAGTTTGTAAACATGAATATTTCAAGAAGTATTATGATAGACCTTTTTAAGAATGGTTACTAAGATGCGTCTCAAGAGTCATAAAAAGATCTCCTTTACTCTGCCATTATAGTAACAACAATTTTGCACATGCTTTATGAAATAGAAAACACAGTTTTTTTTTTAGCTACTACCCTCTCCCCCCAACTAAAAAGAGACAATGTCCTCAATGTTCTAAGGTAGAAAGATAGAGTATAGAAGATATCACCTGAAATAATGAACACTAACAAACTTGAAACACACTAAAACAAATATAAGAAACAACAAAATGCAATAATAAAACCAAAAGACACAAAGATTCACAAATGAAAGCTCAAATCTGATTTAAGCTTTTTACGGCTTTCCTTACATGACCAATTTATGCGACTCATGGAGGGATCAATCACAGAAATGAAAGATTGTTGTTGGTCAATTAATTGTTCAGCAGTAGTAGTAGAGATTATGATTTGTCGTGCAGAAGATGTTAGAAATTCCTGTTCCACAGCATGATCAAGAAAAGACAACAACTTATCATAATAACCATTAACATTTAACAAACCTATGGGTTTATGGTGAATGTGCAGTTGGGCCCAAGAGGAAATATGAAAGATCTCTTCCAATGTGCCTAGACCACCTGGTAAAGCAATGAAGGCATCAACATGGTTAAACATTGCATTCATTTGAGCTGACATTGTGGAGACCTGAAGTTCCTCTCTAATTGTTTGTCCAATGATGTCCCATTGTGCTAAAGCTTCGGGGACGGCCCCCAAAACTTGACTACCTCCTAAAAATGCAGCTATTGACACACCTCCCATTAACCCAAGACTGCCTCCCCCATACACTAAATGAATCTTTCTCTCAGCTAGCACTTGACCAAGATGATTTGCTGATTCTAAAAACTCCTTTTGTTTCCCAGGACTAGATCCACCAAAAACACAAATATTTCTTATTTGATGACTTGAGGAACTTGCCATTTCTACACACTTCTATATTTGATGAATGTATGGATTGAGTGGAAATGAAGGGAAGGAAGAGAGGATTTTATAGATGAGAAATTAAAAGGGCAATCATACCACCTATATGTAGGCTAGCTGGAGTCTCACACACTCTCTCTATTTATTTATTTATTTTTGAAAAAAAACATGTGTATGTACAAGTAGTTGTGATTGTGGCTCACATCTTCCCTTGGTTTTACATCCAAGAACGACCTTTCTAGATCTTGGGCTTCATATGAAAGTTGTAGACCTATGTCTTACCTTTCTATCCATATAAAGTAGACCTAAATCTGAGATCTATAGCTCCATATATGACCGAATTACCGAACAGTGTTCCGGTTTGGATTGCACTGACATCTCTTTTCTAAGTTTGGCCATCTCTTTATCCTTTCAATTTTAGTTCTTAAATTCATCAATCAATCCTTTCATTTATGTGATAGGCCTGCATTTAAAATGAACATTTACCACAAATTAAAGGTACCTTATATTATTAGATACGTTATTATAAAACATGCTTTAGTTAAGGAGTTATTGATACTTCAAGTGCAAAATGATGATATAAAACCTTGATAAAAATGCACTTTTAAGTACTAATCATCGTGTAACAAGCGTTGGGTAAATAGCTCTCAAGTCAGTTGACTTTAGGGTATTAGGTGTTAGAACACCCCTTCGAGCTTAATTGTTTAGGTTAAGGAGGCTACGAAACTAAACTTATCTATGTTTTTATTATCATCATTTTTTTTTTACAATTTATATACTATCCATTTTATTTAGTTGTTACCTTTAATAAAAGAATATAAATAATATAATTATTCAATATGCAACCCACAATTATTAAATAGTATGTGTAAAAATTATGGTTTAAGAATACTTGTTAAATGAGTATATGAGCAGAATTAAGTGATGTGAGAGTTTGTAAACCTGAATATTTCAAGAAGTATTTTAATAGACCTTATGGTGAATATTGCAAATAACCATCAAAAAATGTTTACTAAGATATGTCTCAAGAGTCAACAAAATTCCTTCTTACTCTGCCATCTTATTAACAATAGTTTTGCAAATGGTTTAGTTAGTTTTTTTTTTTTAATATCAACTACTATCCTTTCCCCTCAACCAAAACAAGACATTGTCCTCAATGTTCTAAGGTAGAAAGATAGAGTATAGAAGACATCACTTGAAACATCGAACATTGACAAACCTGAAACACCGAACACTAACAAACTTGAAACACACTTAAACAAATATAAAAAATAACAAAACAAAATAATATACTATTAAGAAAACTAAAAGATATAAGAATTGACAAATGAAGGCTCAAATCCAATCTAAGATTTTTACGACTTTCCTTAGTTGATCAATTTATATGACTTATGGAGGGATCAATTACAGGAGTGAAAGATTGTAGTTGGTAAATCAATTATTCAGTAGTAGTAGCAAAGATTATGATTTGTCATGCTGAAGATGTTAGAAATTCCTTTTCCATAGTATGATCAAGAAAAGACAACAATTTATCATAAAAACCATTAAAATTTAATAGATATATGAATATGCAGTTGGGCCTAGACCACCTGGTAAAGCAATGAAGGCATCAACATGTTTAAACATTGCATTCATTTGATCAGACTTTATGGAGACCTGTAGTTCCCCTCCAATTATTTTTCCAATGATGTCTCCATTTGCGAAAGCTTTAGGGATAATCTCCAAAACTTGACTACCTCTTAAAAATATAGCTATTGACACTCCCCCCATTAACCCAGGACTACCTCCACCATATACTAAATGAATATTTCTCTTAGCTAGTACCTGATTAAGATGATTTGCTAATTCTGAAAACTCTATTTCCTTCCCATGACTAGATCCACCAAAAACACAAAAGTTTTGTATGTGGTGACTTGAGGAATCTGTCATTTCTACACACTTTTATATCTATGGAATGTATGGGTTGAATAGAAATAAAAAGAAGAAAGAGAAGATTTTATAAATGAGAACTTGAAAATACAATCATACCACTTATATGTAGGCCAATTAGAGTCTCACTCTCTTTATTTATTTATTTATTTATTTATATTATTTTTAAAAAAACATATATATGTACAGGTAGTTGTGATTGTGGCTCACACTTTTCCTTGGTTTTATGTCCAAGAATGGTTTAAATGCCCTTTATGAGTCGGGGTGATTAGTACTTTAAAGTGCATTTTTATCAAGGTTTTATATCATTATATTGCACTTGAAGTATTAATAACTCCTTAACTAAAGCATGTTTTATAATAACATATTTAATAAAATCTATTAAAGATGTTAGATCATTCTTAGAACATGCTGGTTTTTATAGAAGGTTCATTAAAGATTTTAATGTAATATCTGAGCCTTTATTTAACCTTCCAACAAAGGATAATATTTTTGAATGGACTGAACATTATGAAGAAGCCTTTGTTAAACTTAAAAACTCGTTTACTTCTACTCCTGCTATTCAACCTCCTGATTGGTCATTACTTTTTGAAATAATGGGTGATCTTAGTGATTATGGTATGGGTGTTGTTTTGGGACAAAGAAAAGATAAGAAACCTTATGTGATTTAATATATGAGTAAAACTTTAAATAGTGTTCAAATGAATTACACCACCACTAAAAAAGAATCACTTGCAGTAGTATTTGCATGTAAAAAATTCAGGTCTTATCTTGTTGGCTCACCTATTGTTGTTTTTAGTGATCATGTAGCATTGAAATATCTTCTTTCTAAGAAAGATTCTAAGGCTAAATTAGTGTGATGGATTTTATTACTTCAAGAATTTGATATCACAATCAAAGACAAGAAAGGCACCAAAAAGGTTGTCGCAAATCATTTGTCAAGATTGACAACAGATTCAAAAACTAACATCACACCAATCAATGACTACTTTTCTTATGAATCTTTACTTTCTATCTTTACATTGCCTTAGTTTGCTAATATTGTCAATTTTCTTGTTTTAGGACAATTGCCAACTCATTGGAGTACTCAAGATAAAATAAAGTTCTTGAACGAAGTAAAGAACTTTTATTAGGATGACCCATATTTATTCAAATATTATCCTGATAAAATTTTTTGAAGATGCATTCCTGATAATGAGGTAAGTAGTGTCATTAACTTTTATCATTCTGAGGTATGTGGGGGCCATTTTTTATCAAAAAAGGCAACTGCAAAAATCTTATAAAGTGGATTTTATTGGCCCACTATGTTCAAGGACTCATATGTATTCTGCAAGACTTGTAAAAAATGTTAAAAGTTGGGATCTATTTCAAAACGTCACATGATGCCTTTAAATCCTATTCTTGTCATTGAGATATTTGACTGTTGGGTATAGATTTCATGGGTCCATTTCCTCTATCATTTGGTTTCTTGTACATGTTAGTTGTAGTAGATTATATTTCAAAATGAATAGAGGCAATTTTAAGTCGAAACAATGATCACAAAACAATGATAAAGTTTTTGAAAAAAAATATCTTGAGTCGATTTGGAATCCCTCGAGCCATGATAAGTGATGGTGGAACACATTTCTTCAATAAGGCATTCAAGTCTTTAATGAATAAATATGGAATCACCCACAAAGTTGTCACCCCTTATCATCCTCAGACAAATGGACAAGTAGAGTTTGTTAATAGGAAGATCAAACAAATCTTGGAGAAAACAGTGAACCATAATAGGAAGGACTGGTCTTTAAGACTTAATGATGCACTTTGGGCTTATCAAACTACTTATAAAATATCATTAGGTATGTCACCTTATAGACTAATCTATGAAAAACCTTGTCACTTGCCTGTGGAACTTGAACATAAAGTGTATTAGGTTATTAAAGCTTTTAATTCAAACTTTAATGATGCTAATCAACTGGGAAAATACAAATAAGTGAGCAAATATCTTGTTTTAAGTTATATGTATATATATTAAAAAAATAAGAAAAAAAGAAAAAAAAATAATAATCTCAACCCAAAAAAGTTAACCTTAAACATTAGAACAAAAATTTTATTTTCTTCCAAGTAAAGCCCCATAACTATGTGTTGATATATTAAGCATAAAAAAAAGGTTTATTAATATCTTGTTTAAGAGGTATTGAGCAAATATATAAATTTAATGAGAGTTTGTTTATCTAGATAGATTAATGGAAGTTGAAGGATGAATATGTTGCTTGTGTGGAATTTACAAATTGTTTTTCTATTTTAACACTTTGATTACTAGGGACTAGTAATAAGCTGGTTGGGGGGGTGTGATTAGTACTTAAAAGAGCATTTTTATCAAGGTTTTATATCATCATTTTGCTCTTGAAATATCAATAACTCCTTAACTAAAGCATGTTTTATAATAACATATTTAATAATATAAGATACCTTGAAGTTGTAGTAAATGTTCATTTTAAATGTAGACCTATCACATAAATAAAAGGATTGATTGATGAGTTTAAGAACTAAAATTGAAAGGACAAAGAGATGGTCGAACTTAGAAAAAAGATACTACTACAGTCCAAACCGGAACACTATTTGGTAATTGGGTCATATCTAGAGCTGTAGATCTTGAATTTAGGTCTACTTTAATGGATAGAAAGGTAAGACATAGGCCTACAACTTTCATATAAAGGTCTAGTTTTAAAAAGACCATTTTCAAGTCCAAATTGTAGCAATAACGAAAAAGTCTGAATCTGTCCTGCAACCCAAACATTGTTCAGTGTTTGGCCCATATCTGGAGTTCTAGAAGTCCAAATGACCTCTATTTTTTTCCTGAAAAGTTGAGATAATTTCCTGCAACTTTCATTAGTGGTCCCAATTCTAACATTATCAATGACGTTTTAGGTAGACAAGAGAAGATAAAGATTGTCACTAAGTTAAGAAGTTGCCACTCAATCATCATTTAGCCATCAAATCAATAGTTTCCAATTTTGGCCTATAAAAGGAGGCATTTGCCATTCATTTAGGCATCTTGGTTTTCATATCAAGATCATGCTCTTGCTTTCTCTCTTTGTACTTTTGTAATGCTTAAGTTTTGCTTTCATTAATATCAAGTTTATGCGTTTCATTTCCTTTCCTTGACTTAGTTAACTTTTATCTTATTTATATTCTTATGTTGTTTATTTATTTTTCTTTCTTTTATTATATTTAGTTAAGTTTATTATGTCAAGGTGAAAAGGTTATACTAATGGTGTAAGAATACGTATAATGTAAACTCAAGATGGACCTTAATGTTTGATACTAACATGTTTTGTATTTGTTATCTTGTTTACTTTTAATACTTTACTTGTTAAATGTTTAATCTAGATTTATATTGTACAACACTTAGTACAACAAATACTTGACACTCTCATAGCCCATACTATATGGCATAACCAACACTTCAGCTATGAAATGAACTTGATTTATTGTTAACATAAGTTATAATCATGAATGTCTGACAAGATTTACAAGTATTAGCATTAATTAAATAAGATAACTAATGTCATCATGTTAACAATTTATAATCTGATTGGAACCTCTTTTGTGTGTGGTATCCAATTGAATAATAAAAGTTTATATTATACTTGTTTAACATACCATTGGTGGATCCTCTAACCTTGACATTTGTTGTTATCATTATTTAATTCTTACGTTAATTTCCATCTCAAAGTTCTCATCAACTTCTTTTTCTTTATTATTATTATTATTACTATTATTACTACTACTGCTGCTGTTGTTGCTATTATTATTATTATTATTATTGTTACTATTGTTGTTGTTATTGTTGTTGTATTATTATTATCTATAATTTATACAATTAACCTCCCTATGATTCGACCCCAGTCTTACTAGGTTATTTATTACTTCAACACTCTCTCATTTGGGAGAAGACATCAATCCTTTGGTCTTGTCACTTGTTAAATGACTAATCTAGATTTATGTTGTATAACACTTGATGTCTTCTCTTGTCTGCCCAACACATCATTGATAACATCAGAATTGAAACCATTTGAAAACATGAAAGTTGTAGGAAATTATCTCATCTTTACAAGAAAGAAAAAATGAAGGTCATTTGGACTGCAGGACAAATATGGGCCAAACACTAAACAGTGTTTCGGTTGCAGGATAGATTCGGACTTCTTTGTTGTTGCTACAATTTGGACTTGAAAATGACCTTTTTAAATCTTGGGCTCTATATAAAAGTTGTAGGCTTGTGTCTTATCTTTTCATGTATATAAAGTATACCTAAATTCAAGATTTAGAGCTCCAGATATTACCCAATTATCGAACAATGTTCCGATTTGGATTGCACTACCATCTCTTTTCTAAATTTGGCCATCTCTTTGTCCTTTCAATTTCAGTTCTTAAACTCATTAATCAATCCATTCATATATGTGATAGGCCTATATTTAAAATGAACATTTACCATAAATTAAAGGTATCCTATATTATTAGATATGTTATTATAAAACATGCTTTAGTTAAGGAGTTATTGATACTTCAAGTGCAAAATAATGATATAAAACCTTGATAAAAATGCATTTTTAAATACTAATCACACCCTTCAACCACCTTATTACTAGTCCCTAGTAATTAAAGTGTTAAAATAGAAAAACAATTTGCAAATTCCACAAAGTAAGGTATTCATCATTCAACTTCCATTAATCTATTCAGATAAATAAACTCTCATTAAATTTATATATTTGCTCAATACCTCTTAAACAAAATATAGTAATAAACCTTTTTTTTGCGCTCAATATATCAACATATAGTTATGATGCTTTTCTTGGAAGAAAACAAAATTTTTGTTCTAATGTTTAAAGTTAACTTCTTTAGGTTAAGATTATTATTTTTTTCTTTTTTCCTCTTTTTTTTTTCTTATTTTTTAATATATATACATATAACTTAAAACACTATGCATCTTAAACCCATGTAACGAGCTTTCCTCTAATGACTCCCATACAAGTTGGTCTTAAGGTATTAGGTGTTGAGACACTCCTACGAGCTTAGTAACTCAAGTTGTCGATATTGATACGTAGATAGTGCAATGTTTGATTTCCTTAAACTTTTCTCCTCAACCCAAACATTGGGCCAATAGCTCCCAAGTCAGTTGACTTTAGGGTATTAGGTGTTAAAACACCCCTTCGGGCTTAATTGTTTAGGTTAGGGAGGTTACGAAACCAAACTTATCTATATTTTTATTATCTATATTTTTTTATTTTTTGTTTTTTATTTTTTTTACAAATTATATACTATCCATTTCCTTTAATTGTTACCTTTAACAAAAGAACATAAATAATGTATTAATCCAATGTGCAACCCACAATCATATGTTAAAGTGTGTGTGAAAATGAAGGTTTAAGAATACATATTAAATAAGTATATGAGCAGAATTAAGTGATAATAATGCGAGAGTTTGTAAACCTGAATATTTCAAGAAGTATTATGATAGATCTTGTTATGAATATTGCAAATAACCATTGAAAAATATTTACCAAGATACATCTCAAGAGTCAATAAAATTTCTTCTTACTTTGTCATCTTAGTAACAACTGTTTGCAAATGGTTTATGAAAAAGAAAACACAGTTAGTTTTTTTTTAATATCAATTACTATCCTCTCCCCTCAACCAAAACGAGACATTGTCCTCAATGTCCTAAGGTAGAAAGATAGAGTATAGAAGACATCACCTGAAGCACCGAACACTGAAAAACCTGAAACACACTTAAACAAATATAAGAAATAACAAAATAAAATATTATACTATTAATAAAACTAAAAGACACAAATTTTTACAAGCTAAAACTGAAATCATAGTTGTGATTGTGGCTTACATCTTCCCTTAGTTTTATATCCAAGAACGACTTAAACACCCTCTATAGGTCAGGGACAAGCTTTCCATCCATTTTTTTAAAAACTAGCAAACAGGGTCTTTTTTAGTCAGATTCCCAAGACTATGCCAAGCATGTTGATTGTGCATCAAAAGTATCATTAAGTCTCTTATTTTACATATGTATTTATTGTTTTTATTTGCGTTTTTATAATAATTGATATGTTTTTTAGTAATGAAGTTTCTTTTACTGTTTTGCTAGGTTTTTGGAGCTTAAACGGATTATGTCAGAAAATTTAATGTCGGAATTTGGAACAAAGAATTGAAGAGAAATTTAGTTAAAGTTTGAAGCAAATCTTGGTTCAAATAAGTGTTCCAAATTTTCCCTAAAAAAATCAATTCTATTCCAATCCTAGAAAAGATTATCATTTGATTTATTTCAAGCATCAAACACTCAAGATTTCAATGTCAATCTTAGCCCAAATAATATGTGCATTTATATCCTTATATGATGCTTAAATTCAGCCCCAAATCAGCATTCAAATAAGCCCATGCACAATCCATGATCTTACATGTCCAAGTAAGAAATAACAATTAATTTATTTTAGGTAATCCATTGATCCAAGAAGGCAAGCACATGGATGGGAAGCTGGAGGGGACATTATTACATTATTTTAGGTTAAAAAAGAGAGAGAAAAAGATAGCTTATAAATGATGAAGAAAAAGATGCATCAAAGTGGTTGCAAAGCGACCTGATTTGATGTTTCAGAACACCTTTCACTGTTTTACCCATAACTTTTGACTTAAGTGTGTAAATGAGTTGTTCTTTAATGATATGGAAAGTGACATAATTTCCTACAAATATATCTCTAATAGACATCTCCAGAAAAGGCTTCTAGGAGGGTCTAAATTACTGTCTAAAGTTAGCATCATATTTGTATCCGAATTTTTACTGAAATTGTGTTGTGTTCTTCTTTGTAGATTTCAGTGTTCGATGTTTCAGGTGATGTCTTCTATACTTTATCTTTTTACCTTAAAAAATTGAGGACAATGTCTCGTTTTGGTTGGGGGGAGAGGGTAGTAGTTGATATTTAAAAAAAAAAAACTAGTTGTGTTTTCTATTTCATAAACCATTTGTAAACTATTGTTACTAAGATGGTAGAGTAAGGAGGAATTTTATTGATTCTTAAGACGTATCTTGGTTAATATTTTTCAATGGTTATTTGCAATATTCATAACAAGGTTTATTAGAATACTTCTTGAAATATTCAGGTTTACAAACTCTTACATTGTTGTCACTTAATTCTTCTCATATACTTATTTAACAAGTACTCTTGAACCTTCATTTTCACACACAAACTTTAATATATGATTGTGGTTTGCATATTGGATTATTACATTATTTATGTTCTTTTGTTAAAGGTAACAACTAAGGGAAATGGATAATATATAATTTGAAAAAAAACAAAAAAAAGGGAAAAAAAACGATGATAATTGAAATATAGATAAGTTTGGTTTCGTAGTCTCCTTAACCTAAACAATTAACCCCGAGAGGCATTTTAACACCTAATACCCTAAAATCAACTAACTTGGGAGCTATTGGCCCAACGCTTGTTACATGGGTTGAGAAGAAAAATTTAAAAGAATCAAACATTACATTATCTATGTATCGGTATCTACAACCCGAGTTGTTAAGCTCAAAAGGGTATCTCAACATTTATTGCTCTAAGACCAATTGGCTTGGGAGTCATTAGCTGAAAGTTTGTTACATGAGTTAAAGATGCATTGTGTTTTAAGTTATATATATATATATTAAACAAAGAAAGAACGAAAAAAAAAAAAGAAGAAAAGGGTAATAATCTCAACCCAAGGAAGTTAACCTTAAATATTAGAATAAAAATTTTGTTTTCTTCCAAGTAAAACCCCATAATTTTGTATTGATATATTAAGCACAAAAGAAAGGTTTATTAATATTTTGTTTAAGAGGTATTGAGCAGATATATAAATTTAATGAGAGTTTATTTATCTAGATAGATTAATAGAAGTTGAATGATGAATATCTTGATTTGTGGAATTTGCAACCTATTTTTCTATTTTAATGCTTTGATTACTAGGGACTAGTAATAAGCTAGTTTGGGGGAGTGATTAGTACTTAAAAGTGTATTTTTATCAAGGTTTTATATCATCATTTTGCACTTGAAGTATTAATAACTCCTTAACTAAAGCATGTTTTATAATAACATATCTAATAATATAAGATACCTTTAATTTGTGGTAAATGTTCATTTTAAATGCAGTCCTATCACATAAATGACAGGATTGATTGATGAGTTTAGAAATTGAAATTGAAAGGATAAAGAGATGGCCAAGCTTAGAAAAGAGATGCTGGTGCATTTCAAACCAGACCATTATTCGGTAATTGGGTCATATATGGAGCTATAGATATCAGATTTAAGTCTAATTTATATGGATGGAAAGGTAAGACATACGCCTACAACTTTCATAGAAGCCCACGATTTTAAAAGGTCATTTTCATGTCCAAATTATAGCAACAACGAAGAAGTCCAAATCTGTCTTGTAGCCCGAACGTTGTTCAGTGTTTGGCCCATATCTAGAATTTTAGAAGTCCAAATGACCTCAAATTTTTTTTTTTCTGGAAAGCTAAGAAATTTCCTAGAACTTTCATATGTCAAGTGGTTCCAATTCTAACTTTGTCAATGACGTTTTAGGTAGACAAGAGAAGATAAGGATTGTCACCAAATCAAGAGTTGGCCACCTACTCATCAATTAGTCATCAAATCAATAGTTTCCAATTTTAGCCTATAAAAGGATGCATTTGCCATGCATTTAGGGATCTTGGTTTTTAGATCAACATCATGCTCTTGCTTTCTCTCTTTGTATTTTTGTAATGCTTAAGTTTTCTTTTCATTAATATCTTGTTTATGCCTTTTAATTCCTCTCCTTTACTTAGTTAACTTTTATCTTATTTATATTCTTATCTTGTTTATTTATGTTTCTCTCTTTCATTATGTTTAGCTAAGTTTATTATGTCAAGGTGAAAAGGTTACACTAATGGTGTAATAATAAGTTTAGTGTAAACTTAACATGGACTTTAAAGTTTGATATTAACATGTTTTGTATTTGTTATCTTGTTCATTCTTTAATACTTTGCTTGTTAAATGACTAATTTTGATTTATGTTGTATAGCACTTGATACAATAAATACTTGGCATTTTCATAGCACAAACCGTATAGTATAACCAACACCTATGCTATGAAAGAAACTTGATTTGTTGTTAACATAAGTTATAATCATGAATACCTAACAAGATTTACAAGTATTAACTTTATTCGAATAAGATAACTAATATACTCATGTTAACAATTTATAATCTGATAGATACCTTCTTTGTGTGTGGTTTCCATTTAAGTAATAAGAGTTTATACTATACTTGTTTGAAATACCATTAGTGGATCTTCTAACCTTAACATTTATTGTTACAATTGTTTAATCCTTACATTGATCTTTCATCTCAATGTTCTCATTAACTTCTTATTATTCTTCTTTTGTTATTATTATTATTATTACTACTATTGTTATTGTTGTTGTTGTTAGTGTTGGTGTTGTATTGCTATTATTTATAATTTATACAATTAATCTTTTTGTGGTTCGACCCTGGTCTTGTCGGGTTATTAATTACTTTGACACTCCTGCACTTGAGAAAAGACATCAATCTTTTGGTCGTGTCACGAGGATAGGCTTCCCATCTAGTTCTTTTAAAAACCAGCAAACAAGGTAGATTCCTAAGATTAAGATGATTATGTTCTTTATGGAATCGTGACTGACACGACAAAAAAATTAATGTCTTCTCCCAAGTGCAGGAGTGTCGAAGTAATAAATAACCCAGCAAGACCGAGGTCGAACCACAGGGAGGTTAATTGTACAAATTATAAACAACAATAACAATAACAACAACAACAATAATAGTAATAACAACAACAACAACAACAACAACAACAATAATAATAATAATAATAATAATAATAATAATAGTAGTAATAATAAAGCAAAAGAAGAAGAAGAAGAAGATGATGATGAGAACTTTGAGATGGAATATTAACGTAAAGATTTAACAATGATAACAATAAATGTCAAGGTTAGAGGATCCACTAATGGTATGTCAAACAAGTATAGTATAAACTCTTATTAGTCAATTGGAAACCACACACAAAGGAGGTTCCAATCAGATTATAGATTGTTAACATGATTACATTAGTCATCTTATTTGATTAATGCTAATACTTATAAATTTTACATTAGTCATCTTATTCAATTAATGCTAATACTTGTAAATCTCGTCAAGCATTCATGATTATAACTTATGTTAACAACAAATCAAGTTTCTTTCATAGCTCAGGTGTCGGTTATACCATACATTATGGGCTATGAAAGTGCCAAGCATTTGTTGTACCAAGTGTTATACAACATAAATCAAGATTAGTCATTTAACAAGCAAAGTATTAAAGAGTGAACAAGATAACAAATACAAAACATGTTAGTATCAAACATTAAAGTCCATATTAAGTTTACACTATACTTATTCTTACACCATTTGTGTAACCTTTTCACCTTGACATAATAAACTTAGCTAGACATAATGAAAGAAAGAAAAATAAAGAAACAAAATAAGATCTTGACATAATTAACTTAGCTAGACATAATGAAAGAAAGCAAAATAGATAAACAAAATAAGAACATAAAAGTTAACTAAGTAAAGGAAAGGAAATGAAAGGCATAAACTTAATATTAATGAAAGCAAAGCATAAACATTATAAAAAATACAAAGAGAGAAAGGAAGAGCATGATCTTGATCTGGAAACCAAGATGCCTAAATGCATGGCAAATGTCTCCTTTTATAGGCCAAAATTGGGAACTATTGATTTGATGACTAATTAATGAGTGGTTGACCAACTCTTGACTTGGTGACAATCCTTATCTTCTCTTATTTGCCCAAAACATTATTGATAATGCCAAAATTGGAACCAGTTGAAAACATTAAAGTTGTAGGAAATTGTCTCAACTATCTTGTGTAAAACCTTCAGATCATTTGGACTTCTAGAACTCCAGATATGGGCTAAACACTGAACAGTGCTTGGGCTAGAAGACAGATTCAGACTTCTTTGTTGTTGCTCTAATTTGGACTTGAAAATGACCTTTTTAAATCTTAAGCTCCATATAAAAGTTGTAGGCCTATGTCTTACCTTTCTATCCATATAAAATGGTCCTAAATTTGAGATCTACAACTCTAGATATGATCCAATTACCGAACAGTGTTCCGGTTTGGAGTACACCGACATCTCTTTTAAGAGTTTAGCCATCTCTTTGTCCTTTCAATTTTAGTTCTTAAATTCATCAATCAATCCTTTCATTTATGTGATAGGTCTGCATTTAAAAATAAACATTTACCATAAATTAAAGGTTTCTTATATTATTAGATATGTTATTATAAAACATGCTTTAGTTAAGGAGTTATTGATACTTCAAGTGCAAAATGATGATATAAAACCTTGATAAAAATGCACTTTTAAGTACTAATCACACCCCCCAACCAGCTTATTACTAGTCCGTAGTAATCAAAGTGTTAAATAGAAAAACAATTTGCAAATTCCACAAAGTAAGGAATTCATCATTTAACTTCCATTAATCTATCCAGATAAACAAACACTCATTAAATTTATATATCTGCTTAGTATTTCTTAACAAGATATTAATAAACCTTTCTTTTGTGCTCAATTTATCAACACATAATTATGGGGCTTTTCTTGGAAGAAAACAAATTTTTTGTTCTAATGTTTAAGGTTAACTTCCTTGGGTTGGGATTATTATTTTTGTTTCTTTTTCTTTTTCTTTTTCTTTTTGTATATATACATATAACTTAAAACACCATGCATCTTTAACCCATGTAACGAGTTTTCAGCTAATGACTCCCAAACCAGTTGGTCTTAGGGCATTAGGTGTTGAGACACCCCTATGAGCTTAGTAAATCGGGTCGCAGATACTAATATATAGATAGTGCAATGTTTGATTCCCTTAAACTTTTCTCCTCAACCCATGTAACAAGCGTTGGGCCAATAGCTCCCAAGTCAGTTGACTTTAGGGTATTAGGTGTTAAAACACCTCTTCGGGCTTAATTACTTAGGTTAGGGAGGCTACGAAACCAAACTAATCTACATTTTTATTATCATCATTTTTTTTCTTCTTTTCTTTTTTACTCTTTTTTTTTAAATAAAATAAAATTATATACTATCCCCTTCCCTTAGTTGTTACCTATAACAAAAGAACATAAATAATGTAATAATCCAATGTGCAACCCACAATCATATGTTAAAGTGTGTGTGTGAAAATTAAGGTTTACGAATACATGTTAAATGAGTATATGAGCAGAATTAAGTGATAAGAATGCGAGAGTTTGTAAAGCTGAATATTTCAAGAAGTATTATAATAGATCTTGTTAAGAATGGTTACTAAGATGCGTCTCAAGAGTCACTTTAACAAAAGAGCTCCTTTACTCTGCCATCATAGTAACAACAATTATGCACATGCTTTATGAAATGGAAAACAATTTTTTATTTTATCAACTACTACCCTCTCCCCCCAACCGAAGACTCAATGTTCTAAGGTAGAAAGATAGAGTACAAAAGATATCACCTGAAATAACGAACATTGACAAACCTGAAACACACTTAAAAAAAAATAAGAAATAACAAAACACAATAATAAAACAAAGCAACACAAAAATTACAAATGAAGACTCAAATCTAATCTAAGATTTTTACGGCTTTCCTTAGATGACCAATTTATGCGATTCATGGAGGGATCAATTACAGGAATGAAATATTCTAGTTGGTCAATCAATTGTTCAGCAGTAGTAGCAGAGATTATGATTTGTCGTGCAGAAGATGTTAGAAATTCCTGTTCCACAACATGATCAAGAAAAGAAAACAACTTATCATAATAACCATTAACATTTAACAAACCTATGGGTTTATGGTGAATGTGCAGTTGGGCCTAAGAGGAAATATGAAAGATCTTTTCCAATGTGCCTAGACCATTTGGTAAGGAAATGAAGGCTGACATTGCATTCATTCGAGCTGACATTGTGGAGACCTGAAGTTCCTCTCCAATTGTTTTTCCAATGATGTCCCCTTGTGCCAAAGCTTCGAGGACGACCCCCAAAACTTGACTACCTCCTAAAAATGCAGCTATTGACACACCTCCCATTAACCCAAGACTGCCCCCCAATACACTTAAATGAATCTTTCTCTCAGCTAGCACCTGACCAAGATGATTTGCTGATTCTAAAAACTCCTTTTCTTTCCCAGGACTAGATCCACCAAAAACACAGATATTTCTTATTTGATGACTTGAGGAACTTGCCATTTCTACACACTTCTGTATTTGTTGAATGTATGGGTTGAGTAGAAATGAAAGGAAGGAAGAGAGGGTTTTATAGATGAGAAATGAGAAAGGCAATCATAACACCTATATGTAGGCCAGCTGGAGTCTCACACTCTCTCTCTCTCTTTTTATTTATTTATTTACTTTTGAAAAAAGCATGTGTATGTACAGGTAGTTGTGATTGTGGCTCACATCTTCCCTTGGTTTTACGTCCAAGAACGGCTTAAACGCCCTCTATGGGTCGGGGATAGGCTTCCCATCCAGTTTTCTTAAAAACTGGCAAACAGGGTCTTTTTTAGTCAGATTCCCAAGACTAAGTCGATCATGTTCTTTATGAAATAGTGGCCATAAATCATGAATTGCACGATGCACATCTCCACTAGGATGCGTCTCAAGAGTCAATAGAAGATTATCTAAAGACTCCTTACTCAGGCCATCCTTAATGAATTGTATTTTATCTTCACGGTTTATAGATACCATTCCTAAAGAACGACATTGTGTATTACAAGTCCATCTAGCACATCGATGACAGACTTCTAGTCGTTTTGCACGACGCTTCTTTGCAAAAGTGCTTTTACCTGTTCCAGGCATGTGTGAAATGAAGAAGTTAGAGGACTCACCTGATAATCGGACCTTTGCTTCAATCAACCAACGAATATCTTCAGGAATTCCATGATTCATTAACAATCTCAATCTTGCACATCTAGCACGGTAAATTTTTGTAATCGCATTCTGAGGCAGAGCGGGAAAATACTTTTTCAATTTTTCAAGATTAGTGTCCATTATCAAATGAGAATTGGAAGAGAGATTCAAAGAATTGCACAAATATATACACAAATATCAGTAATTATGGGAAACTGAAAGAACCGACTTAAGTCACGGAGTACCGTTATCCGCCATTTGACCGGGGTGAGAGAAACTAGCAAAAATCACTCAAAAAGAAACATAAAAAAGAAAATGTGAGAAAAACAAAATAATCAACCTTTATCTACAAGATCATTCAAACCAGCTGATTCATTTTCACTAGGAAAATTATCAAAGTAAGCTTTCAAACGATGTCCATTTTCCTTAAAATCATTGTCATTCATTGAATTCTCAATATCACAGGCCCCATAAGGATTGGTCCATCTTAATCTTAGCTCTTTAGGGAATGCATAGAGTTGAGAATCATAAAACAAAACTTTTTGACCAGTGTCAATTTTTTGACAATTTTCACAAGTTTTGCAGAATGCATGTGTGTCCTTGAACATGGTGGGCCAATAAAATCCATTTTGAAAGATTTTTGCAGCAGTCTTTTTTGACGAGAAATAACTTCCACATGCTTCAGAATGACAAAGTTTAATGACACTACTTACCTCATTGTCGGGAATGAATCTTTGAAATATTTGATCAGGACAATATTTGAATAAGTTAGGGTCATCACAATAAAAGCTCTTCACTTCGTTCAAAAACTTTTCTTTGTCTTGGGTACTCCAATCAGCTAGCAAATCTCCTAAAGCAAGAAAATTAATATTTTTATCATACCAAGGCATTGAACTAAGAGAAAGTAAGGATTTGTTAGGAAAGTAATCATCGATTGGTGTGATGTCAGATGTCGAATCTGTTGTCACTGTTGACAAAAGATTCGCATCAACATTTTCGGTGCTTGTTTCATTCGTGATTTCTTCCTCAGAATAAACCATTTGCAAATCTTCAGTTTCATCCAATTCATTTTTACTTAAAGTAGATTCAAGTTGATCATAAACTAATTCATCAATATGATCTACTTCTTGTAAATCATTATCATCTCCAGGTTGCTTGCAAATGTTGAAAATATTCATCTCCAATGTCATGTTTCCAAATGATAGCTTCATCAGTCCATTCCTACAATTAATCAATGCGTTAGAGGTTGCAAGAAACGGACGTCCTAAAATAACAGGAAATGAATTACATGCTTCAACAGGTTCTGTGTCCAAGACAATAAAATCCACAGGATAAATGAATTTATCGACTTGTACTAACACATCTTCAATTATTCCTCTAGGCACTTTTACAGATCTATCGGCAAGTAAAAGAGATATAGAAGTTGGTTTTAACTCACCTAGATTGAGACTCTGAAAAACTGAATATGGTAGTAGTAGTAGTAGTAGTAGTAGTAGTAGTAGTAGTAGTAGTAGTAGTAGTAGTAGTAGTAGTAGTAGTAGTAGTAGTAGTAGTAGTAGTAGTAGTAGTAGTAGTAGTAGTAGTAGTAGTAGTAGTAGTAGTAGTAGTAGTAGTAGTAGTAGTAGTAGTAGTAGTAGTAGTAGTAGTAGTAATAATAATAATAATAAAGAAAGAGAAGAAGAAGAAGATGATGAGAACTTTGAGATGGAATATTAATGTAACGATTAAACAATGATAATAACAAATGTCAAGGTTAGAGGTTCCACTAATGGTATATCAAACAAGTATAGTATAAACTCTTATTATTGAATTGGAAACCACACACAAAGGAGGTTCCAATCAGATTATATATTGTTAACATGATTACATTAGTCATCTTATTCAATTAATGCTAATACTTGTAAATCTCGTCAAGCATTCATGATTATAACTTATGTTAACAACAAATCAAGTTCCTTTCATAGCTCAGGTGTCGGTTATACCATACATTATGGGCTATGAAAGTGCCAAGCATTTGTTGTACCAAGTGTTATACAACATAAATCAAGATTAGTCATTTAACAAGCAAAGTATTAAAGAGTGAACAAGATAGCAAATATAAAACATGTTAGTATCAAACATTAAAGTCCATATTAAGTTTACATTATACTTATTCTTACACCATTAGTGTAACCTTTTCACCTTGACATAATTAACTTAGCTAGACATAATGAAAGAAAGCAAAATAGATAAACAAAATAAGAACATAAAAGTTAACTAAGTAAAGGAAAGGAAATGAAAGGCATAAACTTAATATTAATGAAAACAAAGCATAAAAAATACAAAGAGAGAAAGGAAGAGCATGATCTTGATCTGAACACCAAGATGCCTAAATGCATGGCAAATGCCTCCTTTTATAGGCCAAAATTGGGAACTATTGATTTGATGACTAATTGATAAGTGGGTGACCAACTTTTGACTTGGTGACAATCCTTATCTTCTCTTGTCTGCCCAAAACGTCATTGATAACGTCAAAATTGGAGCCAGTTGTAAACATGAAAGTTGTAGGCAATTGTCTCAGCTTTCTTGTGTAAAAATTTCAGCTCATTTG
Organism: Populus euphratica; assembly: GCF_000495115.2. Classification (NCBI taxonomy): domain Eukaryota; kingdom Viridiplantae; phylum Streptophyta; class Magnoliopsida; order Malpighiales; family Salicaceae; genus Populus; species Populus euphratica. Next base: position 46,122 of record NW_011501019.1, on the reverse strand, counting down.
GACTTCTAGAACTCTAGATATGGCCAAAATACCGAACAGTGCTCGGGCTGGAAGACAGATTCGGGCTTCTTTGTTGTTGCTACTATTTGGACTTGATAATGGCCTTTTTAGATCTTGGGCTCCATATGAAAGTTGTAGGCCTATGTCTTACCTTTCCATCCATATAAATTGGACCTAAATCTGAGATCTGTAGCTCCAGATATGACCCAATTACCGAACAGTGTTCCGGTTTGGATTGCACCGACATCTCTTTTCTAAGTTTGGCCATCTCTTTATCCTTGCAATTTAAGTTCTTCAAGTCATCAATCAATCCTTTCATTTATGTGATAGGCCTGCATTAAAAATAGACATTTACCATAAATTATAGGTATCTTATATTATTAGATACATTATTATAAAACATATTTTAGTTAAGGAGTTATTGATACTTCAAGTGCAAAATGATGATGTAAAACCATGATAAAAATGCACTTTTAAGTACTAATCACACCCCCCAACCAGCTTATTACTAGTCCCTAGTAATCAAAGCGTTAAAATAGAAAACAAATTTGCAAATTTCACAAAGCAAGGTATTCATCATTTAACTTCCATTAGTCTATCCAGATAAACAAACTCTCATTAAATTTATATATCTGCTCAATACCTCTTAACAAGATATTAATAAACCTTTCTTTTGTGCTCAATGTATCAACACATAATTATGGGGCTTTTCTTGGAAGAAAACAAAATTTTTGTTCTAATGTTTAAGGTTAACTTCCTTGGGTTGGGATTACTATTTTTGTCTTTTTTTTTTCTTTTTTTTTTTTTAACTCTATATACATATACTTTAAAAACATCATGCATCTTTAACCCATGTAACGAGCTTTCAGCTAATGACTCCCAGACCAGTTGGTCTTAGGGCATTAGGTGTTAAGACACCCCTACGAGCTTAGTAACTCGGGTCGCAGATACTGATATGTAGATAGTGCAATGTTTGATTCCCTTAAGCTTTTCTCCTCAACCCATGTAACAAGCGTTGGGCCAATAGCTCCCAAGTCAGTTGACTTTAGGGTATTAGGTGTTAAAATACCCATTCGGGTTTAATTGCTTAGGTTAGGGAGGCTACGAAACCAAACTTATCTACATTTTTATTATTATCATTTTTTTTCTCTTTTTTTTTATTTATTTTTTTTTTAATTATATGCAATCCCTTTCCCTTAGTTGTTACCTTTAACAAAAGAACATAAATAATGTAATAATCTAATATGCAACCCACAATCATATGTTAAAGTGTGTGTGTAAATTAAGGTTTAAGAATACATGTTAAATAAGTATATGAGCAAAATTAAGTGATAACAATGCGAGAGTTTGTAAATCTAAATATTTCTAGAAGTATTATGATAGACCTTGTTACGAGTAATTACTAAGATGCGTCTCAAGAGTCATAAAAAGTTCTCCTTTCTCTGCCATCATAATAACAACAATTTTGCACATGCTTTATGAAATAGAAAACACAATTTATTTTTTTTAGCTACTACCCTCTCCCCCCAACTAAAACGAGACATTGTCCTCAATGTTTAAAGATAGAGTATAGAAGATATCACCTGAAATAACGAACACTTACAAACCTGAAACACACTAAAACAAATATAAGAAACAACAAAACACAATAATAAAACCAAAAGACACAAAAATTCACAAATGAAGGCTCAAATCTAATTTAAGCTTTTTACAGCTTTCCTTAGATGACCAATTTATGCGACTTATGGAGGGATCAATCATAGGAATGAAAGATTGTAGTTGGTTAATCAATTGTTCAGCAGTAGCAGCAGAGATTATGATTTGTCGTGTAGAAGATGTTAGAAATTCCTGTTCCATAGCATGATCAAGAAAAGACAACAACTTATCATAATAACTATTAACATTTAACAAACCTATGGGTTTATGGTGAATGTGCAGTTGGGCCCAAGAGAAAATATGAAAGATCTTTTCCAATGTGCCTAGACCACCTAGTAAAGCAATGAAGGCATCAACATGGTTAAACATTACATTCATTCGAGCTGACATTGTGAAGACCTCAAGTTCCTCTCCAATTGTTTTTCCAATGATGTCCCCTTGTGCTAAAGCTTAAGGGACGACCCCCAAAACTTGACTACCTCCTAAAAATGCAGCTATTGACACGCCTCCCATTAACCCAAGACTGCCTCCCTTATACACTAAATGAATCTTTCTCTTAGCTAGCACTTGACCAAGATGATTTGCTGATTCTAAAAACTCCTTTTGTTTCCTAGGACTAGATCCACCAAAAACACAAATATTTCTTATATGATGACCTGAGGAACTTGTCATTTCTACACACTTCTATATTTGTTGAATGTATGGGTTGAGTAGAAATGAAAGGAAGGAAGAGAGGATTTTATAGATGAGAAATTAGAAAGGCAATCATACCACCTATATGTAAGCCAGCTAGAGTCAAAGATAGAGTATAGAAGATATCACCTGAAATAACGAACACTGACAAACCTGAAACACACTGAAACAAATATAAGAAACAACAAAACACAATAATAAAACCAAGCATGTGTATATATAGGTAGTTGTGATTGTGGCTCACATCTTCCCTTGGTTTTACGTCCAAGAACGGCTTAAACGCCCTCTATGGGTCGGGGATAGGCTTCCCATCCAGTTTTCTTAAAAACTAGCAAACAGGGTCTTTTTTAGTCAGATTCCCAAGACTAAGTCGATCATGTTCTTTCTGGAATAGTGGCCATAAATCATGAATTATGCAATGAACATCTTCACTATGATGCGTCTCAAGAGTTAATAGAAGATTATCTAAAGACTCCTTACTCAGGCCATCCTTAATGAATTGTATTTTATCTTCACGGTTTATAGATACCATTCCTAAAGAACGACATTGTGTATTACAAGTCCATCTAGCACATCGATGACAGACTTTTAGTCGTTTTGCATGACGTTTCTTTGCAAAAGTGCTTTTACCTGTTCCAGGCATGTGTGAAATAAAGAAATTAGAGGACTCACCTGATAATCGGACCTTTGCTTCAATCAACCAGCGAATATCTTCAGGAATTCCATGATTCATTAACAATCTCAATCTTGCACATCTAGCACAGTAAATTTTTGTAATCGCATTCTAAGGTAGAGCGGGAAAATACTTTTTCAATTTTTCAAGATTAGTGTCCATTTTCAAGAGAGATTCAAAGAATTGCACAAATATATACACAGATATCAATTATTGTGGGAAACTGAAAGAACCGACTTAAGTCACAGAGTACCGTTATCCGCCATTTGACTAGGGTGAGAGAAATTAGCAAAAATCACTTAAAAAGAAACAAAAAAAATAAAAATCAATCTTTATATACAAGACCACCCAATTCAATAGAGTCATGTTCAACTAAAAAATTATCAAAGTAAACTTTCAGACGATATCCATTTACCTTGAAAACATTGTCATTCTTTGGATTCTCGATGTCATAGGCCCCATATGGATACACATGTTTCACAATAAAAGGACCGCTCCATCTTGATCTTAATTTTCCAAGAAATAAATGCAGTCGAGAATTATAAAGCAAGACTTTTTGACCAACATTGAATGTTTTTCTCTGTATTTTCTTGTCATGAAACTCTTTAATTCTTGCTTTATGAATTCTTGAATTTTCATATACATCATTTCTTATTTCCTCAAGCTCATTTATTTGTAATTTTCGTAGTTGACTAGCATCATCCAGATTTGAATTGAAAGCTTTAATAGCCCAATAAGCTTTATGTTCAAGTTCCACAAGCAAGTGACAAGGTTTTCCATAGACTAGTCTATAAGGTGACATACCTAATGATGTTTTATAAGTAGTTTGATAAGCCCAAAGTGCATCATTAAGTCTTAAAGACCAGTCCTTCCTATTAGGGTTCACTATTTTCTCCAAAATATGTTTGATCTCCCTATTAGCAAGCTCTACTTGTCCACTTGTTTGAGGGTGATAAGGGGTGGCAACTTTGTGTGTGATTCCATATTTCTTCATTAAAGACTTAAATGGCTTGTTGCAGAAATGTGTTCCACCATCACTTATTATGGCTCGAGGGACTCCAAATCGACTCAAAATATTTTCTTTCAAAACCTTTATCACTGTTTTGTGATCATTGCTTCGACTTGGAACTGCCTCTATCCATTTTGAAACATAATCATTGTGGAACCTCTAACCTTAACATTTGTTATTATCATTGTTTAATCCTTACGTTAATCTTTTCATCTCAAAGTTCTCATCTTCTTCTTCTTTTTCTTTATTATTATTATTAGTATTACTACTACTACTATTATTAGTACTACTACTACTACTACTACTATTATTATTATTATTATTATTATTATTATTATTGCTGTTATTACTATTATTGTTGTTGTTGTTGTTGTTGTTGTTGTTATTGTTATTATTATTGTTATTGTATTATTATTTATAATTTGTACAATTAACCTCTCTGTGGTTCGACCCCGGTCTTGCCGGGTTATTTATTATTTCGACACTCCTGCACTTGGGAGAAGACATCAATCTTTTAGTCGTGTCACTCCAGACTTATTGGGTACAACTTGGGTAAGATTTACCCATTTGCTGTCAAAAATAAGATAAATGATTTCATTATCTAGAAGCTTAATGACTTTATTTTTCTCTACTTCTTTCGTATTAGGATTAAGCCTTCGTTGCATTTCTCTAGAGGGTTTAGCATTTTCCTCCAAATAAATTTTTTATGTGCAAATCAAAGGACTAATTCCTTTTATTTCAGTTATGGTGCATCCTAATGCATTTTTGTGCATTTTCAAAATTTGTAATAACTTGCCTTCTTGATGTGTATTAAGTTTGGAAGAGATTATTAATGGAAAAGGGATTATTAATAGTTGCTTGCAAATGTTAAAAATATTCATCTCTAATGTCATATTTCCAAAAGATAGCTTCATCAGTCCATCCTACAATTAATCAATGCATTAAAAGTTGGAAGAAACAAATATCCTAAAATAACAGGAAATGAATTACATACTTCAATAGGTTGTGTGTCAAAGATAATAAAATCCATAGAATAAATGAATTTATTGACTTGTACTAACATATCTTCAACTATTCCTTTAAGTACTTTTACAGATCTATCAACAAGTAAGTAAATTCACACTAGCTCCAAGATCAAGTAAGACTCTTTCAATTTTATATGCTCTAGTAAAGCAAGAAATTATAAGACAACTAGGGTTATGAAGAATGACACTTACATGTTCGGCTAAAAAAATTTTCTTTTTTATATTCAGTTTTTTCTTCATAGTGCACAGATCTTTAAAAAAAAATTAGCATAGGAAGGTACTTGTTTAATAACATCCAACAAAGATATATTGATCATTACATGTTTGAAAGTTTCAAAGATTTCAGAGTTGTGATTGACTTTTCTTTGTTTGGTCATGGTATGAGGAAATGAAAGTGCTAGCGAGGAATTGGTCCTTTGCAATATTCAGATTCAACACCTTCCTTACCCTCAAAGATTGACACATCATCTTTCTTACAAGGTTCAAGAGTGGGTTTTTCAATAACCTTGCCACTGTAAAACTACTTGCATTTGTATTGTATTAGCCCTTAGGATTTTGTTGTGGTTGAGATGGAAACTTACCTTTCTTTTGGAAACTAAGAGCAGATATCAATTTTGCAAGAGTATCTTTAAAATCTATCATGTTTTGAGCAAGTTAAGTATTGATTGTCTCTTGCTTTTCAATGAATGCATGGAATATTTCATCAAGATTTCATCAAGATTTCTTCTAGGAGGTGGAGAATATGGAGGTGCATATCCATAAGAATTTTGAAAATTATGGTGTGCTTGAAATGGTGGTTATGAAGTTTGTGCACTTTTCCAATTGAAATTTGGGTGATTTCTCTAACTAGAGTTGTATGTTTGCGAGTATAGGTTAAGATTAGGCCTTTAGAAAATGTTTAAATCATAGGTTTGTTCATGGAGGCATTCCCTAAAAGAAGGCAAAGTTGGATAGTCATTGGTTAAGTGTACATTGATTTCATAGATTTCACATACAATGTTTTGAACATATTTTAATTGACCTCTTTTTTTTAATTCTACTGCCTTAACTTTTCTAGCTAAAAGCTTGGCTTAGATGTTATTATCTTTCCTATGGTTGTACATACCTCCATTATAGGTATGAGGTTGAGTTTTACCCGATGCCTTATAAGCACCTATGGTATCTCAATTTTGAGTATTTTCAACTAACAAGTCTAAGTACTCCATTACTTCATTAGGGTCTTTATCTTCAAAAGTTTCATTGCATATCAATTTTACCATTTGCCTATCTTTAGGTGTTAACCCTTCATAAACATATGAAACCAATCTCCATGTTTCAAAATCATGATAAGGGTAAGTATTAAGCAAATCTCAATATCCATCCCAACATTGGTCAAATATTTCTCCTTGTTTTTTAGTGAAAATGGTGATTTGCCTTTTGAAAGAGTTTGTTCTGTGAGAAGGGAAAAACTTCTTTAGAAACTATTGTTGCATTTCTTCCCAAACAAGAATGCATTCAGGTCTCGAATTTTGTAGCCATGTTTTAGCTTTAACTTCTAATGAAAAAAGAAAAAGCTTTAATCTGATGGTGTTCATGCTACAATTTGAGTCATTATATGTATTGTAGACCTCCTTAAATTCTCTTAAATGTAAGTATGGATTTTTTAAATCTAAGCCATGAAAAGAAGGTAAAAATTGAATAATGTCTGGTTTAAAATTAAAATGAGATGCATCGGGAAGGGGAACTATGCATGATGGTGCATTTATTCTTATAGGATTCATGTGGCCTCTAAGTGTTCTAACATGATTATTCTTATTATTCTCATTATAAAGTGAATGGTTATCTTCTTCGGCCATATTTTTTGAAAATGATGAGGATACCCTACACAATCTACCATTTATTGTACGTGACCACACTCTCATGCATGTGTACAAATAGAATAAAAGAAAGAAAAAAACAAAAGAAGATGAAACAAAGTAAAATAAACAAAGTTAGATACAATAAAAGTGAAAAGAGAAAATAAAATAAATAATATAATTTGTACAAGAATTTACCTCCCTAGCAATGGTGCCAAAAAATTGATAAGACTAAAAGATTAATGTCTTCTCCCAAGTGCAAGAGTATCAAAGTAATAAATAACCTAGTAAGATCAAGATCGAACCACAAGGAGGTTAATTGTATAAATTATAAATAACAACAACAACAAAAACAACAACAACAACAACAACAACAACAACAATAATAACAATAATAATAATAGAAGAAGTTAATAATACTAGCAATAATAGTATTCATGATTATAACTTATGTTAACAACAAATCAAGTTCCTTTGATAGCACAAGTGTCGGTTATACGATATGGTTGGGCTATGAAAGTGCCAAGTATTTGTTGTACTAAGTGTTATATAATAGAAATCTAGATTAATGATTTGATAAGCAAAGTATTAAAAGTGAACAAGATAACAAATACAAAATATGTTAGTATCAAACATTAAAGTTCATATTGAGTTTAAACGATATTTATTCTTACATCATTAGTGTAACTTTTTCACCTTAACATAATAAACTTAGCTAAACACAATGAAAGAGAGAAACATAAATAAACAAGATAAGAACATAAATAAAATAAAAGTTAACTAAGTAAAGGAGAGGAATTAAAAGGCATAAATAAGATATTAATGAAAAGAAAATTTAAGCATTATAAAAATACAAAGAGAGAAATCAAGAGCATGATATTGATCTAAAAACCAAGATCCCTAAATGCATGGCAAATGCCTCCTTTTGTAGGCTAAAATTGGAAACTATTGATTTGATGACTAATTGATGAGTAGGTGGCCAACTCTTGACTTGGTAACAATCCTTATCTTCTCTTGTCTGCCTAAAACGTCATTGATAAAGTCAAAATTAGAACCACTTGACATATGAAAGTTCTAGGAAATTTTCTTAGCTTTCCAGAAAAAATAATTAGGAACTATTGATTTGATATCTAATTGATTAGTGGGTAGCCAACTCTTGACTTGGTGACAATCCTTATCTTCTTATCTGCTAAAAACATCATTGATAATGTCAGAATTTGAAACCAACGTTACACATGAAAGTTCTAGGAAATTATCTCAAATTTCCAGGAAAAAAAATTGAGGTCATTTGGACTTCTAGAACTGGAGATATGGGCTGAAAACTGAACAGTGTCTAGATTGCAGGATAGATTTGAACTTCTATGTTGTTGCTAAGATTTGAACTTTCAAACAGTAAAATTGAGTCTTGCCTTCCTATGAAAGTTTTAGGCCTATATCTGAGCTTTCTATCCATATTAAGCAGACCTAATTATAAGATCTACAACTCTAGATATAACCTAATTATTGAACAGTATTCCAATTTGGACTGCATCAGCATCTCTTTTTTAAGTTTGGCCCTCTTTTTATCATTTCAATTTCAATACTTCAACTCATCAATTGATCCTTTCATTTATGTGATAAGCCCGCATTTAGGATGAACATTTACCCTAAATTAAAGGTATCTTATGGTATCAGACTTGTTATTATAAACATGCTTTAACTAAGGAATTATTGATACTTCAAGTGCAAAATAATGATATAAAACCTTGATAAAAATGCACTTTTAAGTAATAATCATATATTTTTATCCAAAGAAGAATTCTCTTTGCATAATACTAAAAGCTTTAAGTGGGACCTATCATTTGGTATTAAAGCTGATACATAATGGAAACCAATAAAGAACAAATTGAAAATCTTAAAATAGAGCTTAGAGGACTTTAAGACGATATGAGTCAAATGAAGCTTAACATTGTTGACAAGTTCCACCAAATAGAAGGCACCATTAACAAGCTAACAAAGGCTTTACTATCATATAAAAAGGGTTCCAACAACAACAATGACCATAGTAGCTGCACTCACCATAATAGAGAAGAATTCGTAAAGAAAATAGAAAGGGGAAGACAAAATGTTCTCATCTAAACTGGCAAAACTCGAGTTTCCAATATACTCGGGGAATGAACCTACTAAATGCTTCAATATAATAGATCAATTCTTTGAGAGCCAAGGCACTACCGAAGCTCAAAAGGTGTTAATGGCATCTTTCCATCTCCAATCCAAAGCAAACCAAGGGTGGCAATGGCTATGACACGGTTGCAAAGAAAAAAAGGAAGTGATGTATGCAATTTTTGAGGAAGAATTATGGGCTCGATTTGGGCCTTTAGAGTGTGAAGTGATGATTCTGATGAATTAAGGGTGAAACAAGAGGGCTCGTTATGTGACTATCAAAAAGAATTTAAGAGACTAGGGAATTGAGTGTAAGGGTGGACCCAAAAGGCATTAGTAGGGAAATTTATGGGAGGCTTGAAACTAGAAGTTGCAAAAGGAATAAGAATGTTCAAACCCAAATGATTGAAAGAGGCAATAAGCCTAGCACGAATGCAGGATGATCAACTAATCGCTACTAAAGAATCACAAATCTATTACCCTTTAATCATAATCAAATTGCCCTATCTTCTCCATCAAAAACACCAATCGCAATGCCCATGAAACACCTTGCTTAGGATGAAATACAAAAATGACAAGCTCAGGGCTTTTACTTTAATTGTGATGACAAATCACTCCAAGCCATTAGTGCCGAAGGCCCTAGCTCTTGTTACAAGAAGGGGACTATGATTCAAGCATGGTAGATGACGAGGACCCCATAGTTGATAAACCTAAAATATAATTACATAATCTTACTAAATGGTCCACTTCAAAGACTATGCGAATCATGGTGAGGATTGGGAATCATGAATTGATTGTCCTCATTGACAACAAATCCACTTATAATTTTATTAGTGAACGAATCACTAATTCCCTATAACTTCTAATGATACCAACCAAGCCTTTGATCTTTGTAATGCTCCCTCCACTTTTCAAGCCATTATGAATTCCCTATTTTGCCCCAATCTTTGTAAATTTATGTTAGTAATCTGACATCACCAAAAGATTGATGTCTTCTCCTAAGTGCAGAAGTGTCAAGTAATAAATAACCCAACAAGACCAGAGTCGAACTACAAGGAGGTCAATTATATAAATTATAAATAATAGCAATACAACAACAACAACAACAACAATAATAGAAATAATAGTAGTAGTAGTAGTAGTAGTAGTAGTAGTAGTAGTAGTAGATATAAATTATAAATAATAGCAATACAACAACAACAACAACAACAATAATAGTACTAATAGAAAAAGAAGAAGAAGAAGAAGAAGAAGTTGATGAGAACTTTGAGATGGAAGATCAATGTAAAGATTATACAATGATGACAACAAATGTCAAGGTTAGAGCACCCACTAATGGTATTTCAAATTAGTATAAACTCTTATTACTCAAATGGAAACCACACACAGGAGATTCCAGTCATATTATAAATTATTAATACGAGTATATTAGTTATCTTATTCGAATAATGTTAATACTTGTAAATGTTATCAGGTATTCATGATTATAACTTATTAACAACAAATCAAGTTCCTTTCATAGCACAGGTGTCGGTTACACCACACGGTTTGTGCTATGAAAGTGTCAAGCATTTGTTGTACCAAGTGTTATACAACATAAATCTAGATTAGTCATTTAACAAGCAAAGTATTGAAGAGTGAACAAGATAACAAATACAAAACATGTTAATATCAAACATTAAAGTCCATATTAAGTTTACACTATTAGTGTAACCTTTTAACCTTGACATAATAAGTTTAGCTAAACATAATGAAAGAGAGAAACATAAATAAATAAGAGAAGAACATAAATAAGATAAAAGTTAACTAAGTAAAGGAAATGAAATGAAAGACATAAACAAGATATTAATGAAAGAAAAACTAAAACTTAAACATTACAAAAATACAAAGAGAGAAAGCAAGAGCATGATCTTGATCTAGAAACCAAGATGCCTAAATGCATGGCAAATGCCTCCTTTTATATGCCAAAATTGGGAACTATTGATTTGATGTCTAATTGATAAGTGAGTGGTCAATTCTTGACTTAGTGACAAACTTTATCTTCTTGTCTAAATAAAATGTCATTAATAACATCAGAATTTGAACCAGACCTCCACATGAAAGTTTTAGAAAATTATCTCAACTTTCTAAGAAAAACATTGAGGTCATTTGGACTTCTATAACTCAATATATGGGTTGAACACTGAACAATGTCTAGACTATAGGATAGATTCAAACTTCTATATTATTGCTAAGATTTGGACTTCCAAAAAGCATAATTGTGTCTTGACTTCTCATGAAAGTTTTAGGCCTATGTCTTAGCTTTCCATCCATATAAAGCAAACCTAAATCCGAGATCTATAGCTCTAGATATGACCTAATTACTGAATAGTGTTTTAGTTTGGACTACACCAACATCTCTTTGCTAAGTTTGGTTATCTCTTTGTCCTTTCAATTTCAGTACTTAAACTCATCAATCAATCCTTTTGTTTATGTGATAAGCCTGCATTTAAGATGAACATATACCATAAATCAAAGGTATTTTATATTATTAGATGTGTTATTATAAAGCATGCTTTAATTAAGGAGTTATTGATACTTCAAGTGCAAAATAATGATATAAAACCTTGATAAAAATACATTTTTAAGTACTAATTATAATCTTTGATGACATATTGATTTATAGTCCTAATTGGACCACGCATCTTGAACATTTTTGAAAGGCCTTTGAAAATTTAAAGCAGCACCAATTTTTTGTTAAATTGAAGAAATGTGCATCTGGTCAACAAGAATTAGAGTACTTGGGTCATATTATTACTTCTCAAGGAGTAAAGGTAGACCAAGAAAAAAAATACAAGTAATGTTAAATTGGTCAAGGCCTACTAATATCTATGAATTGCGCTGATTCTTAGGCCTTATAGATTATTACAGGAAATTTATCCATAATTATAGGATTCTAGCTTGACCACTTACAACTCTGTTACAAAAAAGACAATTTGGCTAGAACGATGAACCAAAAACAACCTTTAAAGGCCTTAAAAAAGCCATGACTTCTACACTAACACTTACAATGCCTAACTTTGATGAACCTTTTGTTATTAAGTTTGATACTTTAGGGGATGGAATTGGTGCGTCTTTAACTTAATAGAAAAGGCTCATAACCTTTATGAGCCAAGCTTTATGGCTTTAAAAAGGAACATGGTCAATATATGCAAAAGAGATGTTGTCCATTGTTGTAATTGTCCAAACTTGGAGGCTATGCTTGTTGGGTTAGAAATTCTTAATCCCAACAAATTAGCACAACCTAAAATATCTATTGGAGTAGCACGTAATTACTTCAGAACAAAAAAAAAATGGTGTCAAAGCTATTGAGGTATGGGTATGAGATAGTGTATAAGCTTCACAAGGAAAACACAATTATGGATGTACTTTCATGCATGACAAAAAGCCCATGTCTTGATACTTTACATGTCCTTCATACCCAAGTATGAAATAACATAAAAGAAGAGGTTGTTTCTTATCCTCAGATGCAGAAAATTAGCAAGATGAAAATTAAGAACCCATATAGCCCTTATACATGGTAAAATGGCTGGTTTATTACAAGAACCGAGTGGTGGTACCCTCTAATTCCAACATCATTTAATAACTATTGTGAGAATTCCTTGACTCACAACTTGAGGGTCATTTAGGGGTGCTTCACACTTATAAAGGACTCGCTCAACATTTTTATTGGCCATCTGATTAGTAATTAAAATTTTATTTTTATCAAGGTTTTATATTAGCATTTTTCACTTGAATATCAATAACTCCTTAATTAAAGCATATTTTATAATAACAAGTCTGATACTATAAGATACATTTACTTTATGGTAAATGTTCATCTTAAATGTAGGCCTATCACATAAATCAAAGGATTAATTGATGAGTTCACCAACTAAAATTGAGAAGACAAGGAGAGGGTGAAGCTTAAAAAAGAAATGTCGGTTCAGCCAGACTTGAAAATTGTTCAATCATTGGGTCATATCTAGAGTTGTACATCTTGGATTTCAATTTGGTTTATATGGCTAGAAAGCTAAGAATAGACCTAAAACACTTATGAGAATGCAAGACTTAATTATGTTGTTTGGAAGTCCAAATCTTAGCAATAATAAAGAAGTTTGAATTTGTCCTACAGCCCATACACTGTTTAGTGTTCAAACCATATCTTGAGTTCTAGAAGTTCAAATGACCTCAATTATTTGTTATTGAAAATTTGAGATAATTTCCTAGAACTTTTATGAATCAAGTTCGTTCAAATTCTGATGTTAGCAATGATGTTTTGTTCAGATAAGAAGACAAACATTGTCACTAAGTCAAGATGTGGCCACCCACTCAACAATTAGTCAACAAACCAATAGTTTCCAATTTTAACCTCTAAAAAGAGGCATTTTCCATACATTTAAGCATCTTGGTTTTCAGATCAAGATCATGTTCATGCTCTTTTTCTTTATATTTTTTATAATGCTTAGGTTTTGCTTTTATTAATATCTTGTTTATGATTTTTATTTCCTTTCCTTTACTTAGTTAACTTATATCTTATTTATGTTCTTATCTTGTTTATTTATGTTTCTCTTTTATTATGTTTAGTTAAGTTTATGAAGTCAATGTGAAATGGTTACACTAATGGTGTAAGAATAACTATAGCATAAACTCAACATGGACTTTAATGTTTGATACTAACATATTTTATATTTGTTATCTTGTTCACTTTTAATACTTTGCTTGTTAAATAGTTAATCTATATTTATGCTATATAACACTTGGTACAACAAATACTTGGCAATTCCATAGCCACCCATATGGTATATAACCTACACTTGTGCTATGAAAGGAACTTGATTTGTTATTAACATAAGTTATAATCATGAATATCTGACAATATTTACAAGTATTAACATTATTTAAATAAGTTATTATAGTCGTTACCTATTCCATATCAAGTTTGGGATGACATCATGATGGACTTCAATAAAAGTCTTCCACAATCCTACGGGAAGAACACCATTTTAGTTGTTGTTGATTGCCTTAGTAAGGCAAATACATTTATTGGCGTTAGCTCATCGTTATACTACAAAGATAATGGTTAAGAAATCTGTTGGTGTGGTGAAACTTCATGGTATACTGAGACCCATCATTAGTGATAGGGATCTAATATTTATCAATCATTTTTAGCATGTTAAAATGTAAGGCATAAAACTACAGATGAGTTCCTCCTATCATTCACAAAGGGATGGACAATATAAAGTTGTCAACAAATATGTTGAACAATATCTTTTATGCTTTATCCATCAACCCTTAAGCTACATTATATGCCTTTAAAATTCCTTTTTGATTAAGCAAGCGAACAACCTAAACTAATAAATAGTGCTTTCAAAATACAAAAAACGTTTTCATAAGATTGATGACATAAAAGAATAAGTTACTTATTATTATAAGTAAATGCTAAAAAATAAGATAATTTTTTTCTCAACAAAACCTTGAGCTTTTACTTGAACCTCTTACTTGTGAACCCACAAAAATAAAAGGTTACCTCATTATGTACCTTCATCAATTCCAATCTTCCTTGCATAAAAGATCAAATTATCTTTTTTCTAAAGATAAACCTTTAGGGAGTTGAATAAAAGAAGAAGAGAGGCTCGTATCATATAAATTTCTAAAAAAAAAAAACAAGAGTTAAAATTTTAGGATTTTTGTTTGAGCCATGAATCACCAAATTTTGAGATGACATTTCCTTCTTACCTTATCAATTGTCAACCAAATACACACAAAAAATATATCTTAGTGTTGAAACACTTTTAAAATTACATGCCCATGATTTCTTTGCAACAATGAGACTTGAATGGATAGGATCTTTAAAATTTATGATTTGATTCCAAAACAAAAAAAATTATTTTCAAACAAAAGGGCCATTGACTGAGTTTGCAAAGTATTTGACGAAGATGATGTTGTCATTTTTTATGAGTCGTCATTAGAAAGTTGAGTAACCAGGGGATAATGTTGTAGACCTTATAAGGGGTAATGAACAATATCCAAAACAGTTAAGGGCAATATTGCTCAAAGACAGTCTATGATAGTGGACTACTTGATGAACTCCATTAGTTGTTAAGAGTAGTGCTACACTTGGGGAACATTTTCATGGTTAAGAGGTGGTTTAACCTTTGAAAGATGACTTTAAAGATTTTGTCATATAAGTATATTTTGATAAATGTTGAAAAGATGCATATAACTAGATCAGCTAGGGGCAATTTGAAACAAATGATTTAATAAACTACTTCTTTATCAAAATAAATAATGAGTAAGCAATGGTGAAAGAAAACCACAATTAGGGGCATTGTTTGATCGAGGAGGAAACATCAAGGCTAAAAGAGTTTGTCACTTTTTAAGGAATGATTAATTAAGCACAGCTGCATTTATTGCCTAAAGTCCAAGCTACATTATAAAAAGGTAGTCAAACACATTAATCACATAAACAAAACCTAAGTGGGTTGAAGAATCAAGTAACCAAGAAAACTCCTCTCATAAATTATACACCTTATTCATCAAGCAATAGAGAGATAACATAGAAAGAGGGCCTATATTTTAATACAAGTAAAATGTATGAATAAATATCATAATAAATTTTTTAGGAATTTTTAAGGAAGATTCCTTGAAAGCAACTAAAAATTATCAAAGACCCAGCATTTAAGGTCAAAATTATGAATTTTCTTTGAGTTCATAACTCTCTAAAATGATTAATTCATCGAGATGATCATTCTATAAAGGTTTAAAATTATAGATTTACTTCGAGCTTAACACTCCAAAATGACTAAATCTTAGAGTTGACCGCTTTATAAAAAAGGAGAAAATTATAAAATTTCTTTAAGCTCATCACTCTTTAAAATGACTAAATCTTTGAGATGATTTCTATATTTTTAGATTTTCTTCCAATTTGCCACTTTCTAAAATGACTAAATATTTGAGATAACTAATTAATACTTAAAAGTGCATTTTTATCATGGTTTTATATCATCATTTTGCACTTGAAGTATCAATAACTCCTTAACTAAAGCACGTTTTATAATAATATATCTAATAATATAAGATACCTTTAATTTGTGGTAAATGTTCATTTTAAATGCAGGCCTATCACATAAATGAAGGGATTGATTGATGACTTTAGGAACTTAAATTGCAAGGGCAAAAAGATGACCAAAATTAGAAAAAAGATGTCGGTGCAATCCAAACCAGAACATTGTTCGGTAATTGGGTCATATCTAGAGCTATAGATCTCAGATTTAGGTCTACTTTATATGGATGGAAAGTTAAGAAACAGGCCTACAACTTTCATATGGAGCCCAAGATCTAAAAAGGCCATTTTCAAGTCCAAATTGTAGTAACAACAAAGAAGCTTAAATTTGTCCTCCAGCCCAAGCACTATTCAGTAGTTTGGTCATATCTAGAGTTCTAGAAGTCTAAATGAGCTGAAGGTTTTACACAAGAAAGCTGAGACAATGGCCTACAACTTTCATGTTTTCGAGTGGCTCCAATTTTGACGTTATCAATGATGTTTTGGGCAGACAAGAGAAGATAAGGATTGTCACCAAGTCAAGAGTTGGCCACCCACTCATCAATTAGTCATCAAATCAATAGTTCCCAATTTTGGCCTATAAAAGGAGGCATTTGCCATGCATTTAGGCATCTTGGTGTTCAGATCAAGATCATGCTCTTCCTTTCTCTCTTTGTATTTTTTATGCTTTGTTTTCATTAATATTAAGTTTATGCCTTTCATTTCCTTTCCTTTACTTAGTTAACTTTTATGTTCTTATTTTGTTTATTTATTTTTCTTTCTTTCATTATGTCTAGCTAAGTTTATCATGTCAAGGTGAAAAGGTTACACTAATGGTGTAAGAATAAGTATAGTGTAAACTTAATATGGACTTTAATATTTGATGCTAACATGCTTTGTATTTGTTATCTTGTTCACTCTTTAATACTTTGCTTGTTAAATGATTAATCTTGATTTATGTTGTATAACACTTGGTACAACAAATGCTTGGCACTTTCATAGCCCATAATGTATGGTATAACCGACACCTGAGCTATGAAAGGAACTTGATTTGTTGTTAACATAAGTTATAATCATGAATGCTTGATGAGATTTACAAGTACTAGCATTAATCGAATAAGATGACTAATGTAATCATGTTAGCAATCTATAATCTAATTGGAACCTCCTTTATGTGTGGTTTCCGATTGAAAAATAAGAGTTTATACTATACTTGTTTGACATACCATTAGTGGAAACTCTAACCTTGACATTTGTTATTATCATTGTTTAATTGTTACATTAATATTCCATCTCAAAGTTCTCATCTTCTTCTTCTTCTTCTCCTTCTTTTTCTTTATTATTGTTATTATTGTTATTACTATTATTATTAGTATTACTACTATTATTATTATTGTTATTGTTATTATTATTATTGTTATTACTATTATTATTATTGTTGTTGTTGTTATTATTGTTGTTGTGTTATTGTATTTATAATTTGTACAATTAACCTCCCTGTGGTTCGACCCCGGTCTTGTCGGGTTATTTATTACTTCGACACTCCTGCACTTGGGAGAAGACATCAATCTTTTAGTCGTGTCAATAACCATTCTATAAAAAGGTAAAAATTACAAATGTTCTTTAAACTCGTCACTCTCTAAAATGACTAAATCTTTGAAATGATCATTATATAAAAAGTTAAAATATCAATTTTTTCTTCGAGCTAATCTCTCTTTAAAAGAAAGTTTCTTCAAGCTCATTATTTTCTAAAATGTCTAGATCTTTGAGATAACAGCTCTATAAAAAAGTCAAAATTGCAAAATCTTATTCAAGCTCATCTCTCTTTCAAATAAATTTTCTTCGAGCTTACCACTTTATGAAATAATCAAGTTGAAAAAATCTTTGTATTTTCCATACCACAAGAAGGTCATTCGAACACAAATCAGTTATGAAAAATCCTAGGTGTTTTTCACACCATGAGCAGGTCACCTAAACACAAATCATTTGTGAAAATTCCTAAATATGTTTCATATAGCTGACATTGATTAGTACTTAAAAATATCTTTTTATCAAGGTTTTATATCATCATTTTGCACTTTGGTTAGTACTTAAAAGTGCATTTTTATCATGGTTTTATATCATCATTTTGCACTTGAAGTATCAATAACTCCTTAACTAAAATATGTTTTATAATAATGTATCTAATAATATAAGATACCTATAATTTATGGTAAATGTCTATTTTTAATGCAGGTCTATCACATAAATGAAAGGATTGATTGATGACTTGAAGAACTTAAATTGCATGGATAAAGAGATGGTCAAACTTAGAGAAGAGATGTCGGTGCAATCCAAACCGGAACACTGTTCGGTAATTGGGTCATATCTGGAGCTACACATCTCAGATTTAGGTCCAACTTATATGGATGGAAAGGTAAGACATAGGCCTACAACTTTCATATGGAGCCCAAGATCTAAAAAGGCCATTATCAAGTCCAAATTGTAGCAACAACAAAGAAGCCCGAATCTGTCTTTCAGCCTGAGCACTGTTCGGTATTTTGGCCATATCTGGAGTTCTAGAAGTCCAAATGAGTTGAATTGTTTACACAAGAAAGCTGAGACAATTTCCTACAACTTTCATGTTTGCAACTGGCTCTAATTTTGACGTTATCAATGATGTTTTGGGCCGACAAGAGAAGATAAGGATTGTCACCAAGTCAAAAGTTGGCCACTCACTTATCAATTAGTCATCAAATCAATAGTTCCCAATTTTGGCCTATAAAAGGAGGCATTTGCCATGCAGTTAGGCATCTTGGTTTCCAGATCAAGATCATGCTCTTGCTTTCTCTCTTTGTATTTTTTGTAATGTTTATGCTTTGCTTTCATTAATATCAAGTTTATGCCTTTCATTTCCTTTCCTTTACTTAGTTAACTTTTATGTCCTTATTTTGTTTATCTATTTTGCTTTCTTTCATTATGTCTAGCTAAGTTAATTATGTCAAGGTGAAAAGATTACACTAATGGTGTGAGAATAAGTATAATGTAAACTTAATATGGACTTTAATGTTTGATAGTAACATGTTTTATATTTGTTATCTTGTTCACTCTTTAATACTTTGCTTGTTAAATGACTAATCTTGATTTATGTTGTATAACACTTGGTACAACAAATGCTTGGCACTTTCATAGCCCATAATGTATGGTATAACCGACACTTGAGCTATGAAAGGAACTTGATTTGTTGTTAACATAAGTTATAATCATGAATGCTTGATGAGATTTACAAGTATTAGCATTAATTGAATAAGATGACTAATGTAATCATGTTAACAATATATAATCTGATTGGAACCTCCTTTGTGTGTGGTTTCCAATTCAATAATAAGAGTTTATACTATACTTGTTTGATATACCATTAGTGGAACCTCTAACCTTGACATTTGTTATTATTATTGTTTAATCCTTACATTAATTTTCCATCTCCAAGTTCTCATCATCTTCTTCTTCTTCTCTTTCTTTATTACTACTACTACTACTACTACTACTACTACTACTACTACTACTACTACTACTACTACTACTACTACTACTACTACTACTACTACTACTACTACTACTACTACTACTACTACTACTATTATTAGTATTATTAGTATTACTATTATTATTATTGTTATTGTTATTGTTATTGTTATTATTATTGTTGTTGTTGTTGTTATTGTTATTGTTATTGTTATTGTTGTTGTATTATTGTCATTTATAATTTGTACAAATAACCTCCCTGTGGTTCGACCCCGGTCTTGCCGGGTTATTTATTACTTCGACACTCCTGCACTTGGGAGAAGACATTAATCTTTTCGTCGTGTCACACTTGAAATATCAATAACTCCTAAGCTAGAGCATATTTTATAATAACATATCTAATAATATAAGATACCTTTAATTTATGATAAATGTTCATTTTAAATGTAGGTCTGTCACATAAATCAAGAGATTGATTGATGTAATTAACTATTGAAAGTGAAAAAAATAAAGAAAGGGCTAAGCATAGAAAAGAGATGCTGGTTCAGTCCAAAATGTAATACTATTCGGTCCTTAAATCATAACTAGAGCTATAGAACTTGAATTTAGGTCTGCTCTATATGGATAAACATCTAAGACATAAGCCTAAAACTTTCATGCGGAGTCCAAGATTCAAAAAGGTCGTTTTCAAATTCAAATTTTAGCAATAACATCAAAGTTGAAATCTATCTTCTAACTTAGATACTATTCAGTGTTCAGCACATATCTCGAGTTCTAGAAGTCTAAATCACCGATATTTTTTTTGTTGGAAAGCCAAGATAATTTTCTAGAACTTTTATGTTGGTAATCTGTTAAAATTTTGATGTTAGCAATGACGGTTTTGGCAAACAAAAAGATAAGAATTGTCATAAAGTCAAGAGTTGGCCACCCACTCAACAATTAATCATCAAATCAATAGTTTCAAATTTTGGCCTATAAAAGGATGCATTTGTTATGCATTTAGGCATCTTGGTTTTCCGATTAAGATCATGTTCTTTATTTTTTTCATCATGTTTTTGTATTATTTAAGTTTTATTTCATGTAATATTTTTCTTAATCTCTTGTTTATACTTTTCATTTCCTTTACTATACTTATGTTCTTATGTTGTTTTTTTATGTTTGTCCTCTTTATTATATTTAACTAAGTTTATTATGTAAAGGTAAACTAATGGTGTTATGGTAAGTATAATATAAACTCAATATGGATGATTAGTACTTTAAAGTGCCTTTTTATCAAGGTTTTATGTCATCATTTTTGCACTTGAAGTATCAATAACTCCTTAACTAAAGCATGTTTTTATAATAATATATCTAATAATATAAGATACCTTTAATTTGTGGTAAATGTTCATTTTAAATGCAAGCCTATCACATAAATGAAAGCATTGATTCATAAATTTGAGAACTGAAATTGAAAGGACAAAGAGATGGCCAAACTTAAAAAAGAGATGCTGGTGCAGTCCAAACCAGAACACTGTTCGGTAATTAGGTCATATTTGAAGCTCTAGATCTCCGATTTAGGTCTATTTTATAGGATGGAAATGTAAGACATAGGCTTACAACTTTCATATGGAGACTAAGATTTAAAAAAGTCATTTTAAAGTCCAAATTGTAGCAACAACAAAGAAGTCAGAATCTTTCCTCCAGCCCGAGCACTGTTCAGTATTTGACCCATATCTGGAGTTCTAAAAGTCCAAATGACCTCGATTTTTTACACAAGAAAGATGAGACAATTTTCTACAACTTTCATCTTTTAAGTGGTTCTAATTTTGATGTTATCAATAATGTTGTGGGCAGACAAAAGAAGATAAGAATTATCGCCAAGTCAAGAGTTGGCCACCCACTCATCAATTAATCATCAAATCAATAGTTCCCAATTTTGGCCTATAAAAGGAGGCATTTACCATACATTTAGGCATCTTGGTTTCCAGATCAAGATCATGCTCTTACTTTCTCTCTTTGTATTTTTTGTAATGTTTATGCTTTGCTTTAATTAATATCTAGTTTATGCCTTTCATTTTCTTTCATTTACTTAGTTACTTTTTATCTTATTTATGTTTTTGTTTTGTTTATTTATTTTTCTTTCTTTTATTATGTTTATCTAAGTTTATTATGTCAAGGTGAAAAGGTTACACTAATGGTGTAGGAATAAGTATAGTGTAAACTTAATATGAACTTTCATATTTGATACTAACATGTTTTGTATTTGTTATCTTGTTCACTATTTAATACTTTACTTGTTAAATGACTAATCTATATTTATGTTGTATAACACTTGGTACAACAAATACTAGGCACTCTCATAGCCCATACTGTATGGTATATGGCCGAAGAAGATAAATCACTTCATAATGAGAATAACTATGGTAGAACACTTAGAGACCACATGAATCCCACAAGAACAAGTGCACCATCATGCATAGTTTTTCCTCTCGATGCATCTCATTTTAATTTTAAGCCAGGCATTATTCAACTTTTACTTTTTTTTCATGGCTTAGAATTGGAAAATCCATATTTGCATTTAAGGGAATTTGAGGAGGTCTGCAACACATATAATAATTTAAATTGTAGCATGAACATCATCAGATTAAAGCTTTTTCCTTTTTCATTAAAAGATAAAACTAAAACATGGTTACAAAATTTGAGGCTAGGATCCATTTGTGCTTGGGATGAAATGCAACAACAGTTTTTAAAGAAGTTTTTCCCATCTCATAGAACAAACTCTTTCAAAGGACAAATCAGCACTTTCACTCAAAAACCAGGAGAAACATTTTACCAATGTTGGGATAGGTATCGAGACTTGCTTAGTACTTGCCCTCATCATGGTTTTGAAACATGGAGATTGGTTTCACTTTTTTATGAAGGGTTAACACCTAGAGATAGGCAAATGGTTAAATTGATGTGCAATGGAACTTTTGAAGATAAAGATCCTGATGAAGCAATGGAGTACTTAGACTTGTTAACTGAAAATGCTCAATATTGGGACACCGCGGGTACTTATGAGGCACCGAGTAAAACACAACCTCATACATCTAATGGAGGTATGTATAACCTTAGGGAAGATCATGACCTCCAAGCCAAGCTTAGATTTTTAGCTAGAAAAGTCGAGGCACTAGAGTTGAAAAAGAGTGGTCAATTAAAATCTATTGAAAACATTGTGTGTCAAATATGTGAAACAAATGAACACTCAACCAATAATTGTCCAACTTTGCCTTCTTTTAAGGAATGCCTCCATGAACAAGCCCATGCTTTAAACAGTTTGCAAAGGGCCAACCAGAACCCATACTCACAAACATACAATCCTGGTTGAAGAAATTACCTAAATTTCAGTTGGAAGAGTCATAATAACTATGTATAAACTTCACAACCACCGTTTCAAGCATACCACAATTCCCAAAATTCTCATGGATATGCACCTCCTTATGCTCCACCTCCTAGAAGAAATCTTCAGGAAACATTGCATGCATTCATTGAAAAGCAAGAGACAACCAATACTCAACTTGTTTAAAACATGACAGATTTTAAAGATACTCTTGCAAAATTGACATTTGCCCTTAGTTTTCAAGAGAAAGGTAAGTTTCCATCTCAACCATAACAAAATCCTAAGGGGCAATACAATGCAAATACAAGTAGTTTTGGAAGCTAACACACATGGATCAAGTCAAATGAGTTACTACTCTTCGTAGTGGTAAGGTTATTAAAAAACCCACTCTTGAACCTTGTGAGAAAGATGATGAGTCAATCTTTGAGGGTAAGGAAGGGGTTGAATCTGAAAATTGCAAAGAAACGACTGATTCCCCGCCACTTTCATTTCCTCATGCTATGACCAAATAAAGGAAAGTCAATCATAACTCTGAAATCTTTGAAACTTTCAAACAGGTAAGGATCAATATACCTTTGGTCGATGCTATTAAACAGGTTCCTTCCTATGCTAAATTTTTAAAAGATTTATGTACTGTAAAGAGGAAACTGAATGAGAGAAAGAAAGCCTTTTTAGCTAAACAAGTAAGTGTCATTCTTCAGAACAATAATGCTTTGAAATATAAAGACCCTGGTTGTCCTACAATTTCTTGCTTTATTGGAGAACATAAAATTAAAAGAGCCTTACTTGATCTTGGAGCTAGTGTGAATTTACTTCCATATTCAGTTTTTCAGAGCCTCAATCTAGGTGAGTTAAAACCAACTTTTATAACTCTTTTAATTGCCAATAGATCTATAAAAGTACCTAAAGGACTAATTAAAGATGTGTTAGTACAAGTCGATAAATTCATTTATCCTATGAATTTTATTGTCTTGGACATACAACTTGTTGAAGTATGTAATTCATTTCCTATTATTTTAAGACGTCCGCTTCTTACAACTTTTAATGCATTGATTAATTGTAGGAATGGACTGATGAAGCTATGATTTAGAAACATGACATTGGAGATGAATGTTTTCAACATTTGCAAGCAACCTAGAGATGATAATGATTTATAGGAAGTGGACTTTACTAAAAAATTAATTCATGATCAATTTCAAACCACTTCTAATGAAATTGAGATTGATGAATTTGATGATTTGCAAATGATTTACTTTCAGCAAGAATCAAAGGCAAGTAATTGGAGGCCGCAAAGTGAGGAATTGCAGGTCATAAATTAATTCATGCGCATGTGCATTGACTATAGGAAACTTAATTCAATTACTAGAAAAGATCATTTTCCTTTACCTTTCATGGATCAAATCCTAGAAAGAGTTACAGGTCATGAATTTTATTGTTTCCTAGATGGCTATTCAAGTTACAACCAAATTGAAATTGCATTGGAAGATCAAGAGAAGACTATTTTCACATGTCTATTTGGTACTTTTGCATATCGAAGGATGTCTTTTAGATTATGTAATGCACCAACCACATTTCAAAGATGCATGCTTAGTATATTTAGTGATATGGTTGAACATTTTCTTGAGATTTTTATGGATGATTTTTCTGTTTTTGGTGATTCATTTGATGATTGTTTGACTAACTTAGAAAAGGTTTTGAGCAGGTGTGAAGAGAAGAATCTTGTCCTGAATTGGGAAAAATGTCACTTTATGGTAACAAATAGCATTGTACTTGGTTACATTGTTTCATCAAAAGTAATTGAGGTTGACAAATCTAAAATTGAGTTAATTGCGAACTTGCCAACACCAAAATCTATTAAAGATGTTAGATTATTCCTAGGATATGCTGATTTTCATAGAAGGTTCCTTAAGTAACCTTCTAACAAAGGATAATATTTTTGAATGGACTGAACATTGTGAAGAAGCCTTTGTTAAGCTTAAAAACTTGCTTACTTGTGCTCCTATCATTCAACCTCCTGATTGGTCATTACCTTTTGAAATAATGTGTGACGCTAGT
>NW_011501019.1:0-16288 GCF_000495115.2 Populus euphratica | reverse complement strand
TAGGCCTGCAACTTTCATATGGAGCCCAAGATCTAAAAAGACAATTTTCAAGTCCAAATTGTAGCAACAACAAAGAAGTCCGAATCTATCCTCTAACCCGAGCACTGTTCAGTATTTTACCCATATCTGGAGTTCTAGAAGTTCAAATGACTTTAATTTTTTACACAAGAAAGCTATGACAATTTCTTATAATTTTCATCTTTAAATGGTTCTAATTTTGATGTTATCAATGACGTTTTGGGCAGACAAGAGAAGATAAGGATTGTTACCAAGTCAAGAGTTGGTCACCCACTCATCAATTAATCATCAAATCAATAGTTCTCAATTTTAGCCTATAAAAGGAGGCATTTGCCATGCATTTAGGCATCTTGATTTCCAAATCAAAATCATGCTCTTACTTTCTCTCTTTGTACTTTTTGTTATGTTTATGCTTTGCTTTAATTAATATCAAGTTTATGCCTTTCATTTACTTAGTTAACTTTTATCTTATTTATTTTCTTATTTTATTTATTTATTTTTCTTTCTATTATTATGATTAGCTCAGTTTATTATGTCAAGGTAAAAAGGTTACACTAATGGTGTAAGAATAAGTATATTGTAAACTTAATATGGACTTTAATGTTTGATACTAACATGTTTTGTATTTGTTATCTTGTTCACTATTTAATACTTTACTTGTTAAATGACTAATCTAGATTTATGTTGTATAATACTTCGTACAACAAATACTTGGCACTCTCATAGCCCATACTGTATGGTATAACCGACACCTGAGCTATGAAAAAAACTTGATTTGTTGTTAACATAAGTTATAATCATGAATGCGTGACGAGATTTACAAGTGTTAGCATTAATCGAATAAGATAACTAATGTGGTCATGTTAATAATTTATAATCTGATTGGAACCTCCTTTGTGTATGGTTTCCAATTGAATAATGAGAGTTTATACTATACTTGTTTGACATACCATCAATGGAACCTCTAAACTTAACATTTGTTATTATAATTGTTTAATCCTTACATTAATATTCCATCTCAAAGTTCTCATCATCATCTTCTTCTTCTCCTTCTTTTTCTTTATTATTATTATTATTATTATTATTATTACTACCACTATTATTATTATTATTATTATTATTATTATTATTATTATTATTATTGTTATTGTTATTGTTATTACTATTATTATTGTAATTGTTATTGTTGTTGTATTATTATTATTTATAATTTGTACAATTAACCTCCTTGTGGTTCAACCCTGATCTTGCTGGGTTATTTATTACTTTGACACTCCTACACTTGGGAGAAGACATCAATCTTTTAGTCGTGTCAATGGACTTCAATGCTTATATCCTAAACAACTTGCTATTAATATGTCTTATTTTTTTTTTATCTTATTAATTCTTAATACCTTACTTGTTAAATAGTTAATCTAGATTTATGTTGTATAACACTTGATACAATAAATGCTTAGCACTTTTATAGCCAACCATATGATAACCTACACATGTGCTATGAAAGGAACTTGATTTATTGTTAACATAAGTTAGCATCATGAATTCTTGATAATATTTAAAAGTTTGGAGTCACTTAAATAAGATAATTAATATGATCATCTTAATAATTTATAATGAGCTCTTAATGACAAATCATCTGATTGATAATACTTTGCTTGTTAAATGGTTCATCTAGATTTATTTTCTATAACACTTGGTATAACAAATACTTGGCACTTTCATAGCCCAATCGTATGGTGCATGAAAAGAACTTGATTTGTTGTTAACATAAGTTATAATCATTAATGTCTGACAATATTTACAAGTATTAACATTATTCGAATAAGATAATTAATGGAATCATGTTAACTATTGATAATCCGATTGGAACCTCCTTTGTATATGGTTTCTAGTTGAGTAATAAAAAGAATTTATATTATACTTGTTTGAAATACTATTAGTAGATCCTCTAGCCATGACATTTGTTTTTATCATTATTTAATCCTCATATTAATCTTTCATCTTAAAGTTTTCATCAACTTCTTCTTTTTCTTCTTTATTACTATTACTATTACTATTACTATTGTTGTATTTAATTTATACAATTAAACTCCTTGTCGTTTGACCCTAATCTTGCCAGGTTATTTATTACTTCAACACTCTTGCACTTGGGAGAAGACATCAATCTTTTAGTTGTGTCAACTTTTTGGCTCCGTTGCTAGGGAGGTAAATTCCTGTGCAAATTATAGTATTTATTTTATTTTCTCTTTTCACTTTTCTTGTAGCTAACTTTGTTTCTTCTTCATTTATTTTCTTCTTCCTTTTTAAAAGATTTAAAACTATGGATGCATGGCCTAGGAACTTTACTCCAACTCTTATGGAAAGAACTAAGCTAAAAGGAGGGACAAAAACAAGGCTGGAAGGGGCTCCTACTTCTAGAATATTTAACAAAAGATTATATGCTGAAATTGATGGTTTTAATATGTGTGTTTTGTTGGAATTAATGGTTTCAATGTGTGTGCTATGCTGGAACTTAGTGACAGTTTATGTGTTGGGGTTGTTACAACATGTGTGGTGTGTGTGTGTTCATGCCAAAATGTGGGATGGGCAGTGAATTTGTGATTCGCTGATGAAACTAAGTCTTCTGCAGCGAATTAGTGTTTGCTGCCAAATTGGGTGTTCTGCAGCGAAATTGTGATTCGTTGTCGAAACTAAGTTGTCTATAGCGAATTAGCATTCTTTGCTGAAATATGTGTTCTGCAATGAATTTGTGATTCGCTGCAGAAGTTGAGTTGTCTCCAGCAAAATTGTGATTCACTGCCGAAACTGAGTTGTCTCTAGCGAATTAGTATTCACTACCGAAATGTGTGTTCTGCAGCGAATTTGTGATTCGCTGCTGAAGTTGATTTGTTTGCAGCGAAATTGTAATTAGCTGCCAAAACTGAGTTGTCTATAGCGAATTAGCATTCGCTACCGAAATGTGTGTTTGGCCGCTAATTTGGGAGTTGCTGCCAAAGTTGAGTTGGCTGTAACAAATCTGTGATTTGCTGCTGAAGTTGAGTTTTCTACAGTGCAATTGTGATTCGCTGCCAAAATTGAGTTGTTTGCAGCGAATTAACATTCGCTGCCAAAATGTGTGTTTTGCAACGGATTTGTGATTCGCTGTCGAAGTTGAGTTGTCTGCAGTGAAATTATGATTCGTTGCCGAAACTGATTTTCCTGTAGCGAATTAGCATTCGTTGCCGAATTGTGTGTCCTGTAACGAAATTGGGATTCACTGCTGAAATTGAGTTGGCTGCAGCGAAGTAGCATTTGCTGTCGAATTACGTGTTCTTGAGTTGGTTGCAGCAAATTTGTGATTTGCTGCCAAAATAGAGTTGTTTACAACAAAATAGCATTTGTTGCCGCAAAACTTGTTGGCTATAGCGAACCATTTTTTGCTAATGAAATTGTGGCGCTCGTAGTGAACCAATTTTCGCTACCGAACTGGCAGCCTGTAGCGAACCAGTTTTCGCTGCTGAATTGGGCAACCTACAGTGAACCAGTTTTCACTACTAATTACTACAATAGATCTTCTAGGCATAAATGACTTAAATGGTAGTAACAATTTCATGGTATGATGATGTAAAATGTGGAACACTTGAATATGAACATATGAACTCTTGAAATAAGTGTGGTGATGAATGTGAATTGAAGATACAAATGAATTGATTGTGATCATTGGTGTCTTAGGTGTTGTGGCCAGGATCGGACCATCGCCAGGACAAGGTGATTAGTACTTAAAAGTGCATTTTTACCATGGTTTTATATCATCATTTTGCACTTGAAGTATCAATAACTCCTTAACTAAAGCATGTTTTATAATAATATATCTAATAATATAAGATACCTTTAATTTATGGTAAATGTTTATTTTAAATGCAGGCCTATCACATAATTAAAAGGATTGATTGATGACTTTAAGAACTTAAATTGCAAGGGCAAAGAGATGACCAAAATTAGAAAAGAGATGTCGATGCAATCCACACTAGAACACTGTTCGGTAATTGGGTCATATTTGGAGCTATAGATTCAGATTTAGGTCTACTTTATATGGATGGAAAGGTAAGACATAGGCCTACAACTTTCATATAGAGTCCAAGATCTAAAAAGGCCATTTTCAAGTCCAAATTATTACAACAACAAAAAAGCCCGAAGCTGTCTTCTAGCCCGAGCACTGTTCAGTATTTTGGCCATATCTGGAGTTCTAGAAGTCCAAATGAGCTGAATGTTTACACAAGAAAGATAAGACAATTACCTACAACTTTCATGTTTTCAAGTGGCTCCAACTTTGACGTTATCAATGATTTTTTGGGCAGACAAGAGAAGATAAGGATTGTCACCAAGTCAAGAGTTGGCTACCCACTCATCAATTAGTCATCAAATCAATAGTTCCCAATTTTGGCCTATAAAAGGAGGCATTTGCCATGCATTTAGGCATCTTGGTGTCCAGATCAAGATCATGCTCTTGCTTTCTCTCTTTGTATTTTTTGTAATGTTTATGCTTTGCTTTAATTAATATCAAGTTTATGCCTTTCATTTCCTTTCATTTACTTAGCTAACTTTTATCTTATTTATGTTCTTATTTTGTTTATTTATTTTTCTTTCTTTTATTATGTTTAGCTAATTTTATTATGTCAAGGTGAAAAGGTTACACTAATGGTGTAAGAATAAGTATGGTGTAAACTTAATATGGGCTTTAATGTTTGATACTAACATGTTTTGTATTTGTTATCTTGTTCAGTCTTTAATACTTTGCTTGTTAAATGATTAATCTTGATTTATGTTGTATAACACTTGGTACAACAAATGCTTGGCACTTTCATAGTTCATACTGTATGGTATAACCGACACCTGAGCTATGAAAGGAACTTGATTTGTTGTTAACATAAGTTATAATCATGAATGCCTGACGAGATTTACAAGTATTAGCATTAATCGAATAAGATGACTAATGTAATCATGTTAACAATCTATAATCTGATTGGAACCTCCTTTATGTGTGGTTTCCAATTGAATAATAAGAGTTTATATTATACTTGTTTGACAGACCATTAGTGGAATCTCTAACCTTGACATTTGTTATTATCATTGTTTAATCGTTACGTTAATATTCTATCTCAAAGTTCTCATCTTCTTCTTCTTCTTTTTTATTATTATTATTATTATTATTATTATTATTATTATTATTACTACTACTACTACTACTACTACTACTACTACTACTACTACTACTATTATTATTATTATTATTATTATTATTATTGCTGTTATTACTATTATTATTATTGTTGTTGTTGTTGTTGTTGTTGTTGTTGTTGTTGTTGTTACTATTGTCGTTTATAATTTGTACAATTAACCTCTCTGTGGTTCGACCCCGGTCTTGCCGAGTTATTTATTACTTCGACACTCCTGCACTTGGGAGAAGACATCAATCTTTCAGTCATGTCAAGTTTTTGGCGCCGTTGTCAGGGAGGTAAGTTCTTGTATAAATTATAGTAGTTATTTTATTTTCTTTTTTCACTTTTCATGTATATAACTTTGTTTATTTTCTCTTGTTTCTTCTTCTTTTGTTTTCTTCTTCCTTTTATTCTATTCCTACGCGTGCATGAGAGTGTGGTCACGTATATCAAGTGGTAGACTTTGTAGGGTATCCTCATCATTTTCAGAAAGTATGGCCGAAGAAGATAATCAATCACTTCATAATGAGAATAATGAGAATAACCGTGCTAGAACACTTAGAAACCATATGAATCCCACAAGAACAAGTGCACCATCATGCATAGTTTTTCCTCCCGATGCATCTCATTTTAATTTTAAACCAGGTATTATTCAACTTTTACCTTCTTTTCATGGCTTAGAATTGGAAAATCCATACTTGCATTTAAGGGAATTCGAGGAGGTCTGCAATACATATAATAATTTAAATTGTAGCATGAACACCATCAGATTAAAGCTTTTTCCTTTTTCATTAAAAGATAAAGCTAAAACATGGCTACAAAATTTGAGACCAGGATCTAAAGATAAAGCTAAAACATGGCTACAAAATTTAAGACCAGGATCCATTCGTGCTTGGGATGAAATGCAACAACAGTTTTTAAAGAAGTTTTTCCCATCTCATAGAACAAACTCTTTCAAGAGACAAATCACCACTTTCACTCAAAAACCAGGAGAAACATTTTACCAATGTTGGGATAGGTATCGAGACTTGCTTAGTACTTGCCCTCATCATGGTTTTGAAACATGGAGATTGGTTTCACATTTTTATGAAGGGTTAACACCTAGAGATAGGCAAATGGTTGAATTGATGTGCAATGGAACTTTTGAAGATAAAAACCCTGATGAAGCAATGGAGTACTTAGACTTGTTAGCTGAAAATACTCAAAATTGGGATACCGCGGGTACTTATGAGGCACCAAGTAAAACTCAACCTCATACATCTAGTGGAGGTATGTACAACCTTAGGGAAGATCATGACCTTCAAGCCAAGTTTGCATCTTTAGCTAGAAAAGTCGAGGCACTAGAATTGAAAAAGAGTGGTCAATTAAAATCTGTTGAAAACATTGTGTGTCAAATATGTGAAACAAATGAACACTCAACCAACGATTGTCCAACCTTGCCTTCTTTTAAGGAATATCTCCATGAACAAGCTCATGCTTTAAACAGTTTTCAAAGGGCCAACCACAACCCATACTCCCAAATATACAACCCTGGTTGGAGAAATCACCCAAATTTCAGTTGGAAGAGTGATAATAACAATGTACAAACTTCACAACCACCATTTTAAGCACACCATAATTTTCAAAATTCTCATGGATATGTACCTCCTTATGCTCCACCTCCTAGAAGAAATCTTGAGGAAACATTGCATGCATTCATTGAAAAGCAAGAGACAATCAATACTCAACTTGCTCAAAACATGACAAATTTTAAAGATACTCTTGCAAAATTAACATCTGCTCTCAGTTTCCAAGAGAAAGGTAAGTTTCCATCTCAACCACAACAAAATCCCAAGGGGCAATACAATGCAAATGCAAGTAGTTCCGGAAGCCAACACATGGATCAAGTCAAATCAGTCACTACTCTACGCAGTGGTAAGGTTATTGAAAAACCCTCTCTTGAACCTTATGAGAAAGATGACGAGTCAATCTCTAAGGGTAAGGAAGGGGTTGAATCTGAAAATTGCAAAGAAACGACCGATTCACCGCCAGCACTTCCATTTCCTCATGCCATGACCAAATAAAGAAAAGTCAATCACAACTCTGAAATTTTTGAAATTTCAAACAGGTAAGGATCAATATACCTTTGCTGGATGCTATTAAACAAGTTCCTTCTTATGCTAAATTTTTGAAAGATCTATGCACTGTGAAGAGGAAATTGAATGTGAAAAAGAAAGCCTTTCTAGCCGAACAAGTAAGTGTCATTCTTCAAAACAATAATGCTTTGAAATATAACCTTGACATTTGTTATTATCATTGTTTAATCGTTACGTTAATATTCTATTTCAAAGTTTTCATCTTCTTCTTCTTCTTCTTCTTCTTCTTCTTTATTATTATTATTATTATTATTATTATTATTAGTATTACTACCACTACTACTACTACTACTACTACTACTACTATTATTATTATTATTATTATTGCTGTTATTACTATTATTATTGTTATTGTTGTTGTTGTTGTTGTTACTATTGTCGTTTATAATTTGTACAATTAACCTCTCTATGGTTCTACCCCGGTCTTGCCGGGTTATTTATTACTTCGACACTCCTGCACTTGAGAGAAGACATCAATCTTTCAGTTGTGTCACAAGGACAAACCACAAGTGAAGCAGGTAGGTGGTTTCCACCTTTTTTCCATTTTGATGTTTACGTTTTGAAATGATTCACTTGTGATGATATTTATTTAAATCCTTGTTGATAGAGGAAACAACAAAGAAAAGTTGGATTAAATTCTTGATGTTTGTCAAAACGACTATGAAATGTCGAAGTTCTTGATGAATGTTAAAATAATGGTGAAAACGTTAGAGTTCTAAAATGACCTATTTGAGGTGAATATCTTATTGAGTTGTGATGAATACTAAATCAAATATGAGATGTTGTTTGGGGCTATTATGAATTTAGGCTGCTAATGAATGGTAGTATGAGCAGTACGAAGGATCTACTATTGTATTTTTATTAAATGTAATTGTGATGAATGTATTACCAAGGATCTACTGTTGTATTTTAATTGAATGTAAGGGTGATGAAGGATTGTATGAGTGCTATAAAAAATCTACCGTTGTATTGTATTGATGGTTAATTACCACGAATGGTGGTGTGAGTATTACGGGGGATTTATTGTTGTGTTGCAATGAACATTAACTATCATGAATGGTTGGATGACTGATACAAAAGGTATTGTTGTGTTATACTGAATGCTAAACTGTTATGGAATGTTTCGTTCTGCATTACAAAGGATCTATCATCGTGTTACTAAATGATAAACTATTAGGAAATGGTGGTACAAGTACCATGAAGGGTCTGCTATTATGATGCAAAGAATGTCAAATTGTCATGAATTGTTTGATGAAACAATGATTAGCTTCGGCTAATGGCATCCGAAGCAATGACCAGAATAAACGATTGGTTAGCTTTGGCTAATGGCATCCAAAGGGATGATCGAGACAAATGATTGATTAGCTTCGGCTAATGGCATCCGAATGGATGACCAAGGTAAATGGTTGATTAGCTCTGGCTAAAGGCATCCAAAGCGAATGACTGGGATGAACAAAGATTAGCTTTGGCTAATGGCATCCAAATAGATGACCGGGATAGATGATTGATTAGCTTCGGCTAATGGCATCCAAAGGGATGACCGGAATAAATGATTGATTAGCTTCAGCTAATGGCATCCAAAGGGATGATCGGAACAAACGATTGATTAACTTCGGCTAATGGCATCCAAATGGATGACCGGGACAAATGATTGATTAGCTTCTGCTAATGGCATCCGAAGGGACGACCACAATAAATGATTGATTAGCTTCTGCTAATGGCATCTAAAGGGATGACCAGAATAAATGATTGATTAGCTCTGGCTAATGGCATCTGAATGGATGACCGGGGTAAATGGTTGATTAGCTCCAGCTAAGGGCATCCAAAGTGGATGACTGGGATGAACAAAGATTAGGTTCGACTAATGGCATCCAAATGGATGATCGGGATAAATGATTGATTAGCTTTGGCTAATGGCATCCGAAGGGATGACCGGAATAAACAATTGATTAGCTTTGGCTAATGGCATCCAAAGGGATGACCAGAATAAATGATTGATTAGCTTCGGCTAATAGTATCTGAATGGATGACCAGGACAAATAATTGATTAGCTTCTGCTAAATGGTATCCAAAGGGATGATTGGAATAAATGATTGATTAGCTTCTGCTAATGGCATCTAAAGGGATGATCTGAACAAATGATTCATTAACTCTGGGTAATGGCATTCGAATGGATGATTGGGGTAAATGGTTGATTAGCTCTGGCTAAGGGCATCCAAAAGGAATGTGCTTGACCGCTTTTTATGATCGGCTTGTTTTAACTCGCAAGTGCACGAGTGTGCGATGTAGCAATTAACTCGGTAAGATCGAGGTCATATCCACAAAGAGCTAGATCTAGAAAATAAGCTAGGTAACAAAAAAAAAACTCAAGAGAAATTAAATTAATAGTAACTTGGTTGAAAATAATTGATGGATTTGTTTTCAAAGATGAAGACGTGTAAATAGATTTTAAATGATAAGAAAAAGTAAGTCTTGGTCCAAATCAATTTTAATGGTGATGTATTGGTGATTCCTTCAAGATATATAAGATAACTTAACCTAATATCAACAATGGTGATATTAGATTGGAAGATATTACAATGAAGTTTAAAAGGATGAAGATTGATTATTGCTTAAGAATGAACAAGTACTTTCATATTAAGTAAGACATTGAATCAACCAATCTCTATATCAAAACTAAAATTTGTGCATAAAAATTCAAGATTATAACATTACCTAAATGGTTTCTAAAATTTCTTTGCAATACTAAATCATTCATGAAGAAAATAAGAAGATAAACATTAAGAATCATTCATATCTTAAAGAACTCACCTCAACCACCATCATCCTTGATTTGGATCCAAGAAAGAGATTAGCCAACCATGATTATATATAAGAACACTTCAATAAACATGAAATAACTTGAATCAAACTAAAATGATAAGTTTTACAAGCTAAAGAACTGAAATCTATATAGAAGAACACAACATAATTTCAGTAAAAATTCGGATATAAATCTGATGCTAACTTTGGAAAGCAATTTAGACCCTCCTAGAAGCCTTTTTGCGAGATGTCTATTAGAGACATATTTATAGGAAATTTCATCACCTTTCCAGATCATTAAAGAACAGATCATTAAAGAACAGATCATTTGGACATCTGAGTCAAAAGTTATGGGTAAAAAACCAAAAGGTGTTCTGAAAAATCAAATCAGGCCAGCTTTGCAACCACTTTGGTGCATGTTTTTCTTCCTCATTTATGAGCTGTCTCTTTCTTCTTTTTGACCCAAAATAATGTAACAATGTCCCCTCCAGCTTTCCATCCATGTGCTTGCCTTCTTGGATCAATGGATTACCCAAAGAAATCAGTTGTTATTTGTTGTGTGGACATGTAAGATCATGGATTGTGCTTGGGCTGATTTGAAGGCTGATTTGGGGCTGAATTTAAGCATCAAATAGGGATACAAATGTACCTATTATTTGAGCTAAGATTGGCATTGAAACCTTGAGTGTTTAATGGTTGAAGTTTGCACACAACATAAGGCAAGTTTGGGCTTGCAATAGATCATATGATATTCTTTTCTAGAATTGGAATAGAATTGATTTTTGGGACAAATTTGGAGCACTTATTTGAACCAAGATTTGCTTCAATCTTCAACTAAATGTCTCTTCAATTCTTTTTTCTGAATTTCGACATTGAATTTTTCTGAATTAATTCATTTAAGCTCCAAAAACCTATCGAAACATTAAAAAAAACTTCATTACTAAAAAGCACATTAATTATTATAAAAACAACCAAATAAAAACAATAAATACATACGTAAAATAAGAGACTTAATGACACTTTTGATGCAAAATCAAAATGCCTAGGATGAACAAAGATTAACTACGACTAATGGCATCTTAAATGGATAATTGGGATGAATAAATGACTAGCTTCGACAAATAGCATTCTAAATGGATAATCAAGATGAAGAAATGACTAGCTTCAGCTAATCGCATCCTAAGTGGATGATCGAAAAAAAAAAAAAGAGTAGCTACGGTTAATGGCACCTTAGTGGATGACAAGATGAATAAATGATTAGCTTCAGCTAATAGCCTCCTAAGAGGATAGTCAGATTTGAGTGTATGAGTTAGTTTTAAGAACTGATGCGTTCATGTATACTATATTTCATATATACTAAATATATGAAAGGAATATAATGGTTATGCTTTAAATAGAGAAAAAAATAATTCAGCTAATGACATTTAAGATGAATGATCGGGTTTGAATACTGCGAGTAGCCTCGATAATTGATGAATTTTTAATGGTGGTATTTACATAAGTAAAGGAAAATTAAAGAATTATGCTTTTTGGTCCATGAATGAAATGTGACTTTAATCATATTTTTTTATGTTTTCTTAAATTGCCTATAATGCTTAAAATTAGGCTCACACATTTCAAAAAGAATTATATACTCGAATATTATGGGTGATATGAGTTCTGCATGAATGGACATGTAAATTACTCAATTAGTCGTTCGACCCCTTTTGTAAAAACTAATAATGAAATATTGAAATGGAATATGAACAAGAATGTATGAACAAGAAGTTGATATGAAGTGTATGAATACTTATATGAGGTATTCATCTAATGAGGACGTCATGTTGTAAGAATTACATGCGGTCAAGATAACAAAAATACTAGTTGTCTAACTTGTTGTTCGACACTCTTGTATGAACTCATGATGATACGAGATTAGAACAAGAATGAGAATTTATTAATATGTCGATATGATGTAATGTAAACCTAGGAGTATGGAAAAATAATATTATGGGCACGTGTATTAAAAAAAAATCTAGTGACTTTGGCCTTGAAAAGGCTGGGTTGTTACAGCTTATATCCTCAAAAACTTGCTATTAACATGTCTTATTATTTTTATCATATTAATTCTTAATACCTTAACACTTGGTACAATAAATGCTTGACACTTTCATAGTCAATCGTATGGTATAACCTACACCTATGCTATGAAAGGAACTTGATTTGTTGTTAACATAAGTTAGCATCATGAATTCCTGACAATATTTAAAATTTTGGTGTTACTTAAATAAGATAATTAATATGATCATGTTAATAATTTATAATGAGCTATTAATGACAAATCATCCAATTGGAATATCCTTTGTGTGTGGTTTCTAGTTGAGTAATAAAAAGAATTTATATTATATTTATTTAAAATGCCATTAGTGGATCCTCTAATCTTAATATCTGTTTTTATCATTATTTAATCCTCACATTAATCTTACATCTCAAAGTCATCTTTAACTTATTATTATTATTATTATTATTATTATTTGTAATTTATATAGTTAACCTTCCTGTGGTTTGACCCTAGTCTTGCTTGGTTATTTATTACTTCAACTTTCCTACACATGGAAGAAGACATCAATCTTTTGG
Source organism: Populus euphratica (assembly GCF_000495115.2). Lineage (NCBI taxonomy): Eukaryota > Viridiplantae > Streptophyta > Magnoliopsida > Malpighiales > Salicaceae > Populus > Populus euphratica. The sequence goes on along the minus strand of NW_011501019.1, from coordinate 3,519 downwards.
TCATGTCAGACATGTTACCTAATCACAAATAGTACGTAAGTCACTCGATCACAGACTGTTTGTGATAAATCCTATATATTTTTCACATATTAGGCATGTTATCCGATCACAATCTATTTGTTACCTGGTCATAAACCATAAGTAAGTCACCTTATCACAAACTATTTATGAAAAATTCTAGATATTTTTTACATCACAAGTAGGTCACCCGAACAACATCATCATTTTTTTTAAGATAAAGAAAATCCTTGATTTTCCAAAATAATTGACTTTTGAAACATCTAATATTCATCAAATATTTGATAAATGAATCTAATATTTGATTAACGAACCTAGAGTAAACATAAAGTCAATGAGGTAAAAATGCTTTACAAATAAAATTATAAACTTATTATAATTATGATACTCTTATTGCATCAAACATTGTTCCTAAATGTTCTTGGTTAATACTCTATTAATACTAAATATTAATTAGAGCTATTGAGATTGATTCCTTTATGGAAGGAAGGAATTATTCTCATAAACTAAGATATGAGGGATACCTAGAACAAATATATAAGTGCTTGTCAAATGACTTGTACACTAAACTAACTCATATGAGAATTTCATATAGAGAGATCTCTTGTGTCTATAGATAAGCTCACATGATGGTTGTGTAGGTAATCCTTAAACTTGAAATCACTAAGTTATCTTATTTAGGGAACAATCTTCTTCTTTCTTTTTTTTAAATGAATGTAAGTATTATAGATCAAAAGGGACAAAGCTTGTTTAAGTTTAGACGTTAGTAATAACGTTCTTAGCACACAAGAAGATAAAGATTGTTACCAAGTCATGATGTAGCCACCCACTCAATAATTAGTCGTCAAATCAATAATTCCCTATTTTGGCCTATAAAAGGAAGCATTTGTCATGCATTTAGACATCTTGGTTTCTAGATCAAGATCATGCTTTATGCTTAAGTTTTGCTTTCATTAATATCTTATTTATACCTTTCATTTACGTAGTTAACTTTTATCTTATTTATGTTCTTATTTTATTTATTTATGTTTCTCTCTTTCATTATGTTTAGCTAAGTTTATTATATCAAGGTGAAAAGGTTACACTAATGGTGTAAGAATAAGTATAGTATAAACTCAATATGGACTTTAATGTTTGATACTAATATGTTTTGTATTTGTCATCTTATTCACTTTTAATACTTTGCTTGTTAAATGGTTAGTCTAGATGTATGCTGTATAACACTTGGTATAACAAATACTTAAGTTTTGAAAGGAACTTTATTATATAAACCTTGGTACAATAAATACTTGACACTTTTATAGCTCAAAACATATAGTATAACTAACACATGTGCTATGAAAGGAACTTAATTTGTTGTTAGCATAAGTTATAATCATGAATGCCTGGCAACATTTATAAGTATTAATATTATTTGAATAAGATAACTAATGTAATCATGTTAACAATTTATAATCCGATTGGAACCTCATTTGTGCGTGTTTTTCGGTTGAATAATAAGAGTTTATACTATACTTGTTTAAAATATCATTTGTGGATCATATAACCTTGATGTTTGTTTTTATTATTGTTTGATCCTCACATTAATCTTTCTTCTCAAAGTTCTCATCAACTTCTTCTTCTTTATTATTATTATTAGTAATAGTAATAGTAGTAGTAGTAGTAGTATTACTATTATTACTATTATTCTTGTTGTTATTGTATTATTGTTGTTTATAATTTGTACAATTAACCTCCCTGTTATTTGAAACTGGTCTTGCTGAGTTATTTATTACTTTGACACTCCAGTACTTGGGAGAAGACATCAATCTTTTGATAGTGTCAACTTTATGATGCCACTACTAGGGAGGTAAATTCTTGCATAAATTATAATATTTATTTTATTTTTTCTTTTTTCTTTTCTTATATCTAACTTTGTTTCTTTTATTTTGCTTGTTCTTCTTTCGTTTTCTTCTTCCTTTAATTTTATTCCTACACGTGCATGAGAGTGTGTTATGTACATTAAATGGTAGACTTTGCAAGGTATCCTCATTATTTTCGGACAATATGGTCGAAGAAGATAACCAATCGCTTCATAATGAGAATAACGATAATAACAGTGTTAGAACAGTTAGAGACCATATGAATCCCACAAGAACAAGTGCACCATTATGCATAGTTTTCTCCTCTGATGCATCTTGACACGACTAAAAAATTGTTGTTTTCTCCCAAACAGGAGTGTCGAAGTAATAAATAACCTGGTAAGACTAAGGTCAAACCATAAGGATGTTAATTGTATAAATTATAAATAACAATAATACAACAACAACAACAACAACAATAATAATAATAGTAATAATAATAACAATAATAGTAACAATAATATTAATAGTAATATTGTAATAGTAATAATAATAATAATAATAATAATAATAATAGTAAAGAAGAAGAAGAAAAAAGAAGTTGATGGGAACTTTGAAATGGAAGATCAATGTGACGATTAAACAATGATAACAACAAATATTAAGGTTAAAGGATCCACTAATGATATTTCAAACAAGTATAGTATAAACTCTTTTTATTACTCAATTGAAAACACACACAAAGGAGGTTCCAATCAGATTATAAGTTGTTAACATGATTACATTAGTTATCTTATTCGAATAATGCTCATACTTGTAAATATTATCAGGTATTCATGATTATAACTTATGTTAACAACAAATTAAGTTTCTTTCATAGCACAAGTGTCGATTATACCATACGGTGGAGACTTGTAGTTCTTCTCTAATTGTTTTTTCAATGATCTCCCCTTGTGCTAAAGCTTTGGGGACAACCCCAAAAAACTTGATTACCTTCTAAAAATATAGCTATTGACACTCCTCCCATTAACCTAAAGTTGCCTCCCCCATTACTAAATGAATCTTTCTCTTAGCTAGTACCTAATTAAGATGATTTGTTGATTCTAAAAACTCTATTTCCTTCCCAAGATTAGATCCACCGAAGACACAAATATTTTTTTATGTGATGACTTGAGGAACTTGTCATTTCTACACGCTTCTAGATCTGTTGAATGTATGGGTTGAGTAGAAATAAAATGAAGGAAGAGAAGATTTTATAGATGAGAAATTAAAAATGCAATCATATCACCTATATATAAGCCAACTAGAGTTTTTTTTTTCTCTCTCTCTATTTATTTATTTGAAAAGACATGTAAATGTATAGGTAGTTGTGATTGTGGCTCACATCTTCCCTTAGTTTTATGTCCAAGAACTGCTTAAATGCCCTTTATGGGTTGGGAATAGGCTTCCCATCTAGTTTTCTTAAAAATTGGCAAACAGGGTTTTTTTTAGTGAGATTCCCATAGAAGTTGGTTTTAACTCACCTAGATTGAGACTCTGAAAAACTGAATATGGAAGTAAATTCACACTAGCACCAAGATCAAGAAAAGCTCTTTCAATTTTATATTCTCCAATAAAGCAAGAAATTGTAGGACAACCAGGGTCTTTATATTTCAAAGCA
>NW_011501008.1:44951-67164 GCF_000495115.2 Populus euphratica | reverse complement strand
ATCAAATAGGGAGAATTATGAAGGGATATAATGATGATATGGTAGTAAAAAATGACTTTTAAATAACACCTCTGGACTTTGAAGAAGTTTTCTCTGTATTTCTTCAACTCTAAATGAAACTTAACCTTTTCAAATATGTTTTTGCCACTAAAGGAGAAAAGTTTCTAGGTTTTTTAACAAACTTTAAGGGAGTTGAGCTAAACCCATAAAAAATTAAAACCATACTGAATATGACACCCCTATAGACTATAAAGGAAGTGCAACGTCTTACAGGGAAATTAACTACTCTTAATAGGTTCTTTGCTCAAATGGGGGAACATATTATATTGTTCTTCAAAACCTTAAGAAATATGGCTAACTTTCAGAAGACTGTAGATTTTTAAAAAGTTATTGCAAAAGCTTAAGATTCATTTGTTAACCCCTAAGATTTTTTCTTAACCAGGAGAAAATAAAGACATATTCCTTCATCTAGGGGTGGCAGACTCAATATTAAGTTCTATTATAGCAAGGGAAGATGAAGGCATATAGTTCCTAGTGTATTATTCTAGTGAAACACTTTATAATGCTAAAAAAGGATACCTAAAAATGAAAAAAATAGCTCTAGCTCTAGAAAGTTAAAATTATATTTTCAAGCTCATCAAGTTATAGTATTGATTGATCAATCATTGAGACAAATCCTTTATAAGCCAAAGTTGTTTAGATGCCTAGTGAAATAGGTTATAGAATTGAGAGTATTTAGCCTTCAATACAGACCTCATCCAACTATAAAAGGCCAGGCTTTGATAGATTTCATTGTGGAATGTTGTTTTGAAGGACACATAAATACACCTGATCCTTTATTTTCAATGATAAAATCTTCAGCTAGATTAGAGGCTTTAGTAAAACCATCCATGATGTTTCCTATTTGGAAATTATATGTAGATTACTCTTCCAACATCAATGGAAGTAGAGTTGGGATAATCCTTGCCAACCCTAAAGAAAAAAAAATATTAGAATATAAAGCCTATTTTAAATCCCTAGCATAAATAATATAGTAGAACATGAAGTTTTTTTAGCTAGATTACGCCTTGTAAAGGCCTTGAATGTATACCCATTTAAAGCACATAGCGATTCCTAATTGGTAGTTAGTCAATGTTAGGGAATGAGTGAAATAAGAGAACCAATCATGCAGTTATATCTTTAGGAGGTTCTACTTTATTTCAAAGCTGAAGAAGAAAGATTTCAAACACCTATATTCCAAGGGGAAACAACTATCGGCCCAATCTTTTATCTAAGTTAACAAGTTCAAATACTGCTAAGTTCCCTATCAATATTTGGGTAGAAATTCTGGAGAAACCAAGTGTCAGTAAAAAAAACCTAATATTCATTCTCGTCAATATTGAAAATGATTAGAGAATCCTAATTAAAAACTATATGCTAACATTAGAGCCACCTTCAAACAAAAATGAAGCCATCCATCTAACTAGGTGAGCATTAGGGTATTGCAAAATTGACAACATCTTGTATAAAAGATCGCTTCAACTTTATTTTTGAAATGCTTATTCTCAGAAGAAAGCACTTATATCTTGAAAGAAATACATAAAGGCATATATGGCTTATATACAAGATCTAGAGCTTTTGCTGCTTAGGCCACATGATTAGGTTTTTATTAGCTAACTTTACTCTATGACGCTATAAAATTAGTGAAGAAATATGATCAATATCAAAGGTTTGCCTCAATCCCCTAACAACCATTTGCAAAATAAATAACCAAAACCTCCCTTTGGCCTTTTCACAATAAGGATGGATATTATAGGTCCATTTCTTAAGACCATGAGCAAAACATGGTTTGTCCTAGTAGTTGATGATTACTTTACCAAGTAGGTTAAATCACCCTAGTAGAGATAACAACCAATAAAGTATTTTAATTCTTTTGGAAGAATATCATATGTCATTTTGGAATTTCTAAATTCTTGATTATATATAATAGGACACAATTTAACAACTATAAGTTAAGAGAGTATTATCAAAGGCTTCAAATTGATCATCGTTTGTCCTCAATATTATATCCTCAAACTAATGATCAAGCTAGATTAACTAACATAATTCTTATTAAAGGATTGAAAAAAGGATAAAAAAAGCCAAGTCAGAATGGGTAAAGATGCTAAATGAAATCCTATAGGCTTATAGAACCACTTAGAAGACATCTACGGGTGAAACTCATTTCTCCTCGCATACAAAACTAAAGCCATGATACCAATTGAGATTGGATGTCCTAGTTATTGGGTGATCTACTATACCTTAAAAGGCAATGATAAAACCAAGCTTGACTTCATAGAACAATCATGCCTCACTACTATAATTAGAAATGAAGCCTATAGTCATAACCTAATTTTTAGATGTTTAAATAGTAATAATAACATATAATAATTTTAAAATTAGGTCAAGACCACATAAATTGGAGGTTCAGGGAATAATATGGAGGAAATTATAAATTCGAAAGACAATTTGGCCAAAAAATCAAAAGAATCGATATACAATCAGGGGTTTAATTGAAGAAATATTAAATTTTGGGTTAATTTAGGTCAAAATTGCAAGAAATTAAATTTGAGGGACCAAAATGAAAAGGCATTAATACTATAGGGGGTTAATTGATTTTTACAGAGGTATTTTTAAAAAATTAAAAGTTGAGGAGTTAATTAAGGACTAAATTGATTAAACTTGAAACCAATGATTATTTTGTAAATGACGTTGACATTCGGGGGTCTAATTATAATTAATCCAGGGGTGAAATAAAAAAAAATTCCATGAATAAGGGCTTGATTGCTAAATGACAGAACTTCAAGGTGCAAATTAAATATGTTCATTTTAGTTGGAAAAAAAAAAAACAACGTCATTTCTAAACCAACTGTTCATCCTCATCCCAAGTGAAATCGACTCAACCAAAACTGCACCAAATCTAATCCAAATCATAGATCAGATTTATCTTCTAAACAAACCTACTAGTGTCCTCAGTTTTTTTCACCCACATGTTGCTCCTTAGATGTAGGATTATTCATCTCCAACAGTCCTGTAATGGCATGATTGTTGATACTTTATTTTCCTCAAATATAGAAGAACGAGCCATACTTATCCTCATCCCTAGGATCATTATCTTGGGAAAGATTAAATGAACTACTAAGGCAGAAAAGGAAGAAACCTAGAAAGCATAAAAAAAAAAACACAACTAAAGTAAAGAGAATGAAGACTATAAAAGAAACAAAGGAAAAAAAAAATAAAGGGGGCGAAGGTAGCATTAACTAGCCAATGCATCATCATCATATTTGTCTCCGGTGAACTAAATAAGTTCTTCTTTTCCCTCATTTTACAATTTTAATTACCACTTTACTGTGCCAAGTGTGCGTGATTTGATGCACATATGCTTGCTATTATAGGTCACTGACTTGGGCCAATGACTAAGCTGGGCTGACTGGATCAAGCCTAGCTCATGCAGCTAGGCTAGATCCAGCCTCCCTCCAAAAAAGGACAAAAACTATTGAGACCAGAGGCCCAGCTGACCCAAATTTCTTTAGGTTAAAGTTGTGGTTGACAAAACATATCTTGATGCTATTTTCTTTTAATTTTAGTCTTAATTATTTTGATATCTAGTCAAATAGACCTTTTTGGATATTAGAAAATTCTAAACATAGTTGAGGATCTTTTTGAATTTATTTGTGGGTCCCTCATATATTTTTTTATTACTTTATTTAGTTTTTGGATTGTTGACTTTCACTATAAAATGTGAATCTTGTATACGATACATATCTGTCCTTTTCTTTTTCTTTAAAAAAATAATAAAAAGATATGGTTTGTTTTCAATCCAAATTTTATCGATTTATTCACTAGTGCTTGAGTTATGAATACCATATTGTTTTGGTTATGTAATATTTATCAATGCCAGAGTTAGAAGTTTCATAGTGGAATATTCACTAGCACCAAAGTCAGGAATATTATAAGTAAACCATCGAAAACAAAATAAAGCAAACCCTTAGTAATTTAAAAAAAAAATCAACAATACAATCTACTTCAGGTAGGACGCTTAAGAGGTGATAGTATCTTTTATTTTGTGTTACTAGTCATATACCATAAAATCTCTATTGACCAGTAAAGATTTCTAGTGACCACAATACTAGGTAGGAATTCATTAAACTGAAAATTTTTTCCCTCTAAGAACAAGATACTAAATATATGTCCTTTCACCATGAAATTTTAAAAGGTTGTTACGATGTAAGATACAAGCAATATAGAAAGTATTGAGGATTTATAAGGATTTGGTCTTAAGAAAGTTGGAAGATACAAGCAATAGAAAAAGTAATGGTAAACTAACCCCATAATGGAATGGTCTTTTAAGAGTTGTGAGAATAATCAAGGTAAATACTTATAATTTACAAGATATATGAATACTTATCATTTATAAGATATGGAAGGGAATGGTCTTCCTTACACCTGACATTTAAATCACTTAAACTATATTATAATGAGTAAAAAGATGAATATATATTTTTATTTATGAATGTATTTTTTTTTTGTATATTTCTAATCAACTCTTTAAGGGATTGTTATGTGGTCTTTTTTGTGCTATTTGCACAACTCTCTAGGGTATTGGTATGTGGTCTCTCTATAGGAAGCAGTCCCTAAAGGATTGATATATTATCTTTCTAATGTTATTTATATAACTCTCTAAGGTATTGGTATGTGGTGTTCTTAGTGCAATTGTATAACTCTTCAAAGGGTTGATATGTGGTCTCCTTAAAGGTAATAGTCCCTTAACTTTCTAAGAGACAGGTATGAGATCTCTCTGGGGGCAATAGTCCCCACTACCTCCAACACTGCATTTGCCCAACACAACCTCCAATGATGTCTAATATCTTAAATTCCATTATATATTAGCCAGCTGACACAACCAAAAAATTGATGTCTTCTTCCAAGAGTAGGAGTGTTGGAGTAATAAATAACCCGACAAAACTAAGATCGAATCACAGGGAGGTTAACCATATAAATTATACAGAACAACCACAACAATAATAAGAGCTTTGATATGTAATATTAATATAAGGATTAAATAATAATAAAAACAATTGTCAAGGTTAGAGGATCCATTAATGGTATTTCAAACAAGTATAATATAAACTCTTTTTATTACTTAACTAGAAACCATATAGAAAGGAGGTTCCAATCATATTATAAGTTGTTAACATGATTACATAAGTTATCTTATTCAAATAATGTTAATATTTGTAAATATTGTCAGGTATTCATTATTATAACTTATGTTAACAACAAATCAAATTTCTTTCATAGCAAAAATGTTGGTTACACCATGTGGTTGGTAATAAAAGTGCCAAGTATTTATTGTACCAAGTATTATACAACACAAATATAAACTAACCATTTAACAAGCAAAGTATTAAAAGTGAACAAGATAACAAATACAAAACATGTTAGTATCAAACATTAAAGTCCATATTGAGTTTATATTATACTTATTCTTACATCATTAGTGTAACCTTTTCACCTTGATATAATAAACATAACTAAACATAATGAAAAAAAACATAAATAAACAAAATAAGAACATAAATATAATAAAAGTTAACTAAGTAAAGGAAAGAAAATGAGAAGCATAAACAAGATATTGATATAAGCAAAACTTAAGTATTACAATAAAAAGAGAGTAAGAACATGGTCTTAATCTGAAAACCAAGATGTCTAAATGCATGGAAAATACCTCCTTTTATAGGCCAAAATTAAAACTATTGTTGACTAATTGTTAAGTGGGTGGCCAACTCTTGACTTGATGACAATCTTTATCTTCTTGACTAAACAAAACATTGCTGATAATGTTAGAATTTGAACATAATTAAAACATGAAAGTTTTAAGAATTTGTCTTAGTTTTTCACGGAAAAAAAAATTAAGGTCATTTGGACTTGTTTTTCACGGAAAAAAAATTAAGGTCATTTGGACTTCTAGAACTTGAGATATGAGTTAAACATTGAACAATGTTGGGGTTGTAGGACATATTCAGACGTCTTCATTGTTACTAAGATTTAGACTTCCAAACAGCAAAAGTGACTATTGCCTTCCTCATGAAAGTTTTAGGCCTAGGAATCCAAGTTCTATAGTTCTAATTATGATCCAATTACCGAACAGTGTTCTAGTTTGGACTGAACCAACATCTCTTTTCTAAGTTTCACCCTCTCTTTGTCTTCTCAATTTAAGTAGTTGAACTCATCAATCAATCCTTTGATTTATATGATATGCTTGCATTTAAAATGATCATTTACCATAAATTAAAGGTATCTTATAGTATCAGACTTGTTATTATAAAATATTTTTTTAGTCAAAGAGTTATTGATACTTCAAGTGCAAAATACTGATATAAAACCTTGATAAAAATGTACTTTTAAGTACTAATCACCAACCCTTAAAACCTATTAGTATGCTTGTAACTGAGAGCCATTTCTCCACCCCAGGCAAGGGGGCAATAACCACATGAACAATACCTCATAACATAGACAAGGCCAAAGGTTTATGCTACCAAACATAGGCATTGGACCATGTTGGCTACTTAACCAAACATAGGTGATGGACTTAAATTAGTTACTTAAGAAAGCCTATCCAAAATATTTAGGAACAATGATGATTAAAAAAGACTTAAAACATAGAACAAATCCAAACTTAAATTAAAAAGTACGGGCCTTATGGCCAAATTCAAGGCTCTAAAAGCCTAAATATTCAATAACATAAAAACAAGTAAAATAAAATAATAGAGGCAACTACAGCTCTATATCAGGCTTATGGGGGAGATAAGATATATGTTCATGCTTTCCACTCCCCTTGCAGCCAGGTATAGAAAATTTTGAAAGTGGTTATCTCAGCATTTTGAGTAGCTTTTTCCTCGAGCCTGCACACCTCTAACTTGTCAGCATAATACTGCTCAATAGTCCTCTCTATAACCCTTCTCTCATCAGCTCATTGACTTTTTGAATGGGCACACATCATTAAGGTCTAAATAAGAGAGCAATAACATAGATGAAAAAAAAGGAGTAAAGATCCAAATTCTTAATGCTAATCAATGCATTAGAAAAGGAAAGTGAATTAAATACTTGTTCATTCCTGGAAGGCCATTTTCCTAATGATGGCCATATGACATTGGTAGTTACGGTTAGGTAATGCATCAACATTAGAGAAGAGGGTGAGCAGCATGTCTAGGGCATCCATCATCTCCACTTCTCTATACGTGCTCTTTGTTGCCCTCTTTACAAAACTTTTAAATAGAAGAAACACCTTCAGGGACATCTTTAACAGAAGGGACAACTATGCGAGTCTCTTTAATGCTCATTGAGGATGCTTTTTTTTATCCTTCGCCTATGAATTAAGGGTTAGCTATCTTCTGAAGGACTATGTTTAGGAGATAAATGAGTATGAATGAAATGGGCACAAGTATAAAGGTTAAGGATTCACTAGCCTCAGATATAGCTAACCATAACAAATTTCATGCACAAAAAAAAATTTATATCATGAATACAAATGTAAAACCAAAATAAAATGTTAAACAAGAATTACATGCGATGCAATATAATTCATAGGTCATGTCATTGATCTTAAATTAGGTGTGAAATGAGTCTAGTCTACCATATACCCTCTCTACCTCAGTGTTGAGAAAGGGTCTTGATGTACCCTAGTAACTCACTAACACGCATTATCTTCTTCATTTTTTTGAGGGAGAGGACTTCCCTTTGAAAGTCTTTTTCACCGACCCCTTTAACAACCTTTCCTGACCTCTAAGGTTTGAAACCTCTTGAGGACTCACACCCTCCCTCATTCTAGTAGAAGAAAGTGAGGTTATGCTAATTTCAAATCTTGGGCTAATCTTAGTGGTCGTAGATCTCTAGCGAATGTCATCTATTTCAAGATTAAAGCTAAAATTCCCCTCAACAGATGCTACCTTTTTCCCTTGTCTAGAAGTCATTCTTAAAAATATCCAAGAGTTTATAAATTAAAAGAATGAAAGGAGATTAAGTTGTTTTTGTTTAACTAAATGACAATACTCCTATTAAGGTTTTCTCTTCTTATAAGAGCTTCTAACAACGAAAGTAAAGGAAATTTTGGCTAAGGTTAAAAAAAAATGAAAAGAAAAAGGGTTTATAAACAGGCTATTGCCTTCAATTCCCATCAATGACGGAAGGAAAAAAGGCATCCTATTATAACCCTAGTAAGGTTAAACGCCTACTATATTAATTACTCATCTTTGATGGTCTTCTCAAAATATTTGCTTCATCTTCTCTGATAAACCCTTTCAAATTAGCACTAGGTTCAAACGTTTTTCCCTATAGAAGACAAGATGTGTCCTAATCAATTGTCTCCCAAGATATCTTTTAAGCCTTTACACGTCATATGCATTAAAGACTTAGGCAACTGATGAAAGAATACTTTTTACTTAATATTTTTAACTTAATTGATGAGTATCCATGAATTATTTCGACAAACAAATTTCATATACTCTACAAAAGTTTAGAACTTGTTAGAATTTATTAAATACCGTAAAACCTATAACGATTACAAAATTTCCTAGGATCTCTATCTTGTAGATTTCTTACAGTATTTCTAACAATAGCTACAATAATTATCACTTTTAAGTCTCAAATTGAATTCTAAATCATGCTGATGTTGGCCAAATATATATAAGCATTACACATAGAATGAAATACTCAACAACTTAATGTAATAATTCAATAAAAATTATTCATATATTCATAGTAAGGTTGCATTAAAAATTCCAGAATAAAAGTCTACTCTATAGTTAAATTAAAAAAAAAAAAAACTTGATACAATGAACATCACTTAAAAGTAGAGAATGACAGTAGAATAGATAGGTGTCCTCCAAATCTTCTCTGTTTTTGCCTATGTTTTTCATCCCCTTTTTTACCACTTCTTCTCCTCTTTTTAGTTTATTTTCGGGTCTCTTTATATATGCACATGTCCCCTACAAACCCCTCTTTTTTTATTTTATATTGTGGCCTTTTTACCCCTGTTGGAATGAAGATAGTTTCTTTTTTTTATTTGAATTCCTTGATACCTAGACATTACAGGCCAAATTTGAGGTAGGAAACGTGTGAATTCAAATATCTCTATATCTGGAGAAACTGTAGAAAATCGAATCTTTTTTCCAACTACACCAATCTTGTAATATTTCGACCTCTGAGACTTGAGATAAGGGCTATAAATCAAGATAATATTTGGAGTGTAGGAAGTTCGAGTTTGATTCAATCCCTGTTCTTTTACTTGATTTTTAGGTTTTGAAAGAGCAAAACTGAGTTATATGCCCTTCATATGTTTTGTAGACGTTCATATCAGATATTTAAAAATGGTGATGAACATCTGGAACTAAGTTGTATAGCTTCCTTTGCAGCACATAATAAATCAACGTTTGGTTTTACTATCGAATTTTGTCTGCTCAATAGCCTAGTATCTGAAAATATATTAATTTTTCACGAGATCAATAGTTCAAGAAGGGATCCAAAATTCTAATTATCTTGTGCAACACATCCAAAATATTTCAAAATCAAGCATGAATAATAGAAAAAATACATGTTAAAAATTCTCTTATCAGAAATATACAGATCGAATATGATTGGGTTCAACTATCAGTTGAATCCAATGTAATGGCAAATTCACCAGATCTAATGCAATTAGGTTAACCATTAACTAAATATAAGATGACATGGGTTTGGCAAGTTGTCATACCTAATAAATCTAGGTTCAACCATAAGCTAAACTCAAGGTTACATAGATCTAAAAAATTATTTGGCTCATTATATGTGGGTTCAACTATCAACTAAATTCAATGTAATGTAGGTTTTATAATATATCAGGCCTAATATTTTTGGATATAACGATAAGCTAAACCTAAGATAATATGAGTTTGATGGATAGCCATGTCTTTTTTATTTGAGTTTGGCTACATGCCAGGTCTAATTTTAGATTAGTTAAGTGAATTATTTTTGTTAGAGGTAATGATCTTTCTACATCTATATATATACAAAAGGTTTCTTAAGGTGTTTTCCACACTTAACTTCTTATTAATAATATATAAGAGATATTTGTCCCTCATTAATATAATCAAGAGCAAAGGAATTTCCAACCCTTAATTTCCTTAAAGACGACAAAGTTCAAGGGTTATAAACATCCCACCTAGGTGGGAGGTTCAAAAAAATTTCTACTTGAGAGTTTACATATATTTCAAAGTATTAAGCATTTCTAAAAACAAGAACAAACACTTTTATTCTTGAAATTTAAAGCTCTTATTCCATTTATTGCCTTTTCCATCTGATTTTATCATTGGAGAGTCATTAAGTCCTATCAATTAGGATTGGTTTTTTATGTACCAAGGCTTTTACCATTAATTTGGTACTTCCTAAGCTAAGGAGAAGAAAACTGTATATTTGAACATCTTGATTAACTATTATTCAAAAACCCAAAAAAAAATGTTCCTTGAATATTCTAGATTTTGGAACATCATCAGTAACCAATTTGTATTATAATTTATTTTTTGATATTAAATATTTATTTAAAAATAATACTTGTGTAAGTATTTTGATTTTTTTTAATTTGATCAATTAAAAAAACACTATATCCCATATGATAAACAAGAAAACATGTTCACCTAATAATTGTAATAAACATAAAAAAACATGTTTTATTTGCATAAATGTTACAACTCTGGTCATGATCCCGAAACTAATTTTATAAAAGAAAAATTATAAAAAATAATAAAACAAAACTCTAAAAAAGGGTAAAAAACATTAGTTTTTTTTTAAAAAAAAAACAATCTGGTTTAATTTCTAAAACTTACAACTAAAAAACCAATCTGGTTTAATTTCTAAAACTTACAACTCATGAAATATTTGAATAAAGTTCAATCAAGAAGCTTGATTCCAAACTAATTTAATTTTGAATGATGAAATTGTGAAGAAAAAATTTCATTTTAAAAAAACTTGTCAAAGAAAAGAAGATAGCAATAAAAAAAATAAAGATAAAATTGGAAAAAAGAAAAGGTATATAAAGGATGAAATAAAAAAAATTAAGAGATCTCATACAAACTAAATAGCAATTAAAAAAAATAATCAATTGTAAAAAATAAAAAATATATATATAAAATGGAGAATAAAAACTTTTTTATGCATTGAATTATCACTCAAAACAATTCAGCTCATTAAAATATCCTTGCTAGTAACCCGTATAGTTATAAAAATTGGTTTAAAACTAGAGTTTAATGGATTAGCTAGTCTTTTTTACTAGACTGATTATACTGGAAGGAGTTAAGGTGGATTTGACTAGTTAAACTTTATTTAGTCCAGCGTAATCCCTTGAGTTGTATCAATCAATCACTTGGCAACAAGAACTATGGTCCATGAAGAGTGGTTTAAATAATGTCTGCTTCAGCTGCTCTTTAATTTTTAATGTTGAGGGCGGCCATTTGTTAATGTTTGTGCACATGATGACGATCTTCCCTTTTGTGGTTGTTTTAGTTCATTTCTTTTATCAGATGGGTGGCTGAGAGCTTTGTGGCCTTCCCTTTAATTTGACATGCACATTATCATCATTTCCTACCTTATTTCACTCCCACTTCTACTACTAGTATATAAGGTGTGAGAGGAATTAATACAATTTATTTAATTTATAAAATCAACGCATAGATTTGGTAATTAAAAAGATTTGAATCTAAATATGCTTTTTTTTATATATAAAAAACAGTCAGAACCTCAGCTTTTTTATTAAAAGATGCTTTTTTTATATATATAAAAAAGAAGAAGCTAAGGTTCTGACTGTGGTCTTCACAGTCAGAACCTCAGCTTTTTTATTAAATCTAGTACGTATTTTCTAGGGCATTTTCACAGCCAGAGGGATAGATATACACGTAAATCTCTATCCATACGCATGCTAGAGGTTCTGACTGTGGTCTTCACTCTACAAGTACAGGCTGATCCTGCCCTAAATCTATCGAGCATGGTGTCCCCTAGGAAGCTTTGCCTCTACAGTTAAGAGCTGGGAATTTCAAGGTGCCAAATTGATGAAACAAGACGAGTTCACCACTTTTTCCTCTGCTTCGGCAGACTTCCCATTATTTCCGAAAATTGTACAAATCCCACGCCGTTCCCTTTGCCAGCTTTGCAGTGATTGCATGCTCTTGATGCTCAAACTTGGGTTAATTATAAACTTAAACATGCATGATCAGTTCAATGCCTACTTCGTTCATTTGTCTCAGTCAATCATGCTATTTGGCGAGGTTATAGGGACTAGAAATTGCTTAAACCACTCATAATTTCTCATTTTGTGCCGAAGAACCGATGTTTCTTGTCTATCGATGACCGGTTTAGACTTTATTTTTAAATTGACATATTTTTAGGTGTTTTTTTTATAATTTAAGTATGTTAATATTAAAAAAAAACTTCATTTTGGGGTTAATTATAAACCTAAACATGCATGATCAGCTCAATGCTTACTTTGTTCATTTGTCTTAGTCAATCATGCCATTTGGCGAAGTTACAGGGACTAGAAATTGCTTAAACCACTCATAATTTCTCATTTTATGCCGAGGAACCGATGTTTCTTGTCTATCGATGACCCGTTTAGACTTTATTTTTAAATTGATGAATTTTTAGGTGTTTTTTTTATAATTTTAATATGTTAATATTAAAAAAAAACTTCATTTTAATATATAATTTTCAATTAAAAAGTATTGAGCATCCCACTATAAAACACAGACGTGGGGATATATAGCTAGTGAAGTTTGTGCAATGACATGACTCAAGCTTTTTACAAAGTGAAGTATTAAATTTTGAGGGCAAAGAAAACTCAAAGCATAGACTGGAGAGTACTTGCATATAGATGGTGCATGGCCAGTCATGACCTTTATTCCTTGGGAAGCAAGAAAAAACATAACATAATCCATTCTTTGTAAAGAAAGGGTTGGGGCAACGAGAAAGTATGCAGTACACGCGAATAATACAAACGACCTTATTCATGTAAAGTAGTACATAGCAGTGGCCAGACTAATAATAACAATGCCGCCTTCAGCTACGGTGGTCTCCTTAATTTGACGGCACGAAGCGGAATCCGGCAGGGATGATGTTTGCAACACTCAGGAGGGCTCCTAGAGGAGTGTTCCCGACGAACTGTAAGGATGATAGGAGGCCACCCAGAGCAGGGAGACTGGAGTTGCAGCTGGTCAGCGGTGTATCGACCTTTAGGTTGCAGTTGCTCAATAGCGAGGAAAGAATATAATTTAGAGGATCCAACAAAATAGAAAAAATCCCAGATGCATTGGTGGTTGATGTAGAAACCACATTTCCTCCACATTGCAACTGCACGAGAGCATCTGCAGGCAAAAAAAAAAACCCGTTCCTGTAATTACAACTTTATAAGCAAGATAAGAAGAAGAAAAAAGGCTAATTATTATGAGATTAGTCATTGAATTTGTGAGACTTTATGATTTGTGAAAAAAGACTTCACTTTTTTTCTTTTTTTCTATCTAACAAGATTTCTATTAAGGCCGACAACCCCGAAAGTTAGATTAACTCCTGGAATCTTCAGATCTTGTATATTTATCTTTTTTTAATGTTTATGTCTCAGATTTCAAGGTTTTGAAACCGAAGATTTCTTGACTTGTAAATTTGATGGGTAAATCCATTATACAGATAATTTAAGCATGATCCAGATGATGTTTGCTTCAATTAATTTTCTTAAAACAACATTTTTTAGGTTTTTTTTTAATCTATCTAAATTGACATGTTTTGAAAAAAAAAATGATATAATTTAATATGTTTCACAAGTTAATCCCCAAAGTCATTTAACTAACTCATTTAACTCAAAATCTAGATTTGAAATAGAATATAAATAAAATAAAATATTTATTTGATATGTATGTATGTATGCCTGTATGTTTGGTGCGTTACAAAAATTTATTTATTTTTAAAAATATTAAATTAATATTTTTAAAAATAATTGTAATATACTGATTTTAAAAATAAAAATAAAAACTAAAATAACTATTTTAAAATAAAAAATATTTTTTTACCTGAGTAAGAAACTTGGCTTTTAACTATGCTTTCAATGCTTTTCATTATAACCAAAAAAAAAACTCTCTGCTCTATTGGACGTGGGATGTTGTGCCATCCCAAAAATAGCCTGTAATTACTTTTATGATAATCGAGGCAATTTCTAGCAAGTAAGATATTGCACTCCACGATGTCGTATGCAATCATGACAATCTGGTCCGAGGATACTTTACTATCGATCAAAAGAAAAAAAAAAAAAAAAGGAGAGAAAAGGAAGAGAAACCAGGGCTAATTAACATACTAGGGAAGACAGGGGTTGCTGTGCCATTAGCACCCATATTGCCATTGGCGGTGCAAAATAGCGTCCCTTGGATGCGGATCAAACCCAGAAGGCCGCCTATAAGCCCAAGCTGAGCTTCAGCAACTGGGGCTGCCAATATAGCAGCACTCACGAGAGAAACAAAGAGAAATGATTTGAAGGCCATGGTCTCAATGGCAGTAGTGATATTAATGCAAGAATTAGTGTATAAACTCTATCTTGATCTTGAAATTGAAGTGATTTTTGAGTCTCGACATGAGTAGCCATTTATAGAACAAGGGAGACCAAGTTGCAGCAGATTTTGCTGACTAACGGCTCTCTTATCTCTTCCTTGTTTGTGGTAATGGTGAGTTTACGTAGGATAATCTGCTGCACGAGCATGAAAAGAACCAGAACAATTCAAAATCCTAGTTTTGTCACGAAGCTCTAATTCTTCCTTCCCCGTGCGTGCTTCATCTGTGGTCTTCACCTACAAAACTACCCCACCCCTAGTTTCATTAGCATGCCTTCTGTCTCTCGAAAAAAGATGAAAGTCTTCTTTTTCTTGCCTCTTTAGAATTTATAAAGTAGAAGGGGCTCCAAACAACGTGCTCTGCATAGCTTAAACTTGGGGGTTCTCCGATAGAATTGTTCGTCTCCACTTGCTCTGAAAAGTTCATAGATTGGTCCATAGCTCCATGCTCTTGCACCTAGCTAGCTTATAGCCTTTTTTTCGTCCAACTCTTTCTGTCGTCCGGTTCTCGCCACTCTACTTAGCTTCTCGGTGAGGGCATTCACAATAGAATATGCCCTCATAGACAGAAGCAACGTCGGATTTCATAGCTTTTTTTAGCTGGGTGAGATAGTTTTGTTAGTTGTCATGTTAGAACTACTAGCAAAGCATATCATTGTCAAAGATTATGGTATTTGGATTCCACTTACCATGACAGTTTTACCCATTGATACTAACTCGAATAGACGCAAATTAAAAAAAAAAAAAAAACTCAAAAGTGAAATTCATATGTAAAAAGTCATGTACGGATAGAGAGATATTGTTTTACAATAACCTAACCTGAAATAAATAAATAACATTAAAGTTTAAAAAAATTAGATATTTAGCGAGTTAGCTAACTATACACTGAATAACTGTAAAATATAACATTTAAATTTAGGTATCTATAAGTTATATTTTTTAATATCCATACCTTACCCATTATTCATCGATTTCAGGTA
Organism: Populus euphratica; assembly: GCF_000495115.2. Classification (NCBI taxonomy): domain Eukaryota; kingdom Viridiplantae; phylum Streptophyta; class Magnoliopsida; order Malpighiales; family Salicaceae; genus Populus; species Populus euphratica. Next base: position 51,554 of record NW_011501008.1, on the reverse strand, counting down.
TTAAATAATTATATATTATTTACTATTATTTATTAATCAATAAAAAATAAAATAGTTAATATTTATGTGTTATAACAATATTAAAATATGTATATATCATATTATATTAAAAAAAATCTATATATTCTAGAAATATATTTATATAATATAAAAATATATTTCAGTTAGGTTTGTATGAATTCTCAGGTCAGGTTTAACAACATTCATATCCAATATATTATTAATTGGATCCACAAAATATTTATTTATTTAGATTTGGTTGGTATTCATTGTATTTAGATTAAATTATCCGTCTTTTGCTATCCCTAATTACACTTGCTATTTTTTTAATTTTTTTATGTTTTAGGACAAGGGACTCAAATTCAGGTATTCCAACTCTTGATTGTTCAATTGAGCTATGTAAAAAATCTCTCCTTTTCCATAGATGAGGCGACATCAACAATATTTTCTGCAATTACAGATCTGCTGAAAAAAAGCAACATCAACTCAAACGATAGTAGCATATTTTCTCCTACCCGTCTATATAGCTATGATAATAAATAAATTTAGAATGAGGAGCAATATCATGAGTTTTAACCTGTTGGGTATGGGATGCAGTGCGGGAATCACATCAGTTGGACTCGCCAGAGACTTGTTGAGGGTACACCAAAACTTGCTGGTGCTTACTGTGAGCACTGAAATGACAAGTCCTAATTGGTATACTGGTAAGAACCCATGCATGTTGCTAACCAATTGTCTTTACCGAGTGCGGCTGCAAATGTATTGAAGCTAAGCATTGCCACAATAGGACCTATGGTCTTGCCATATTCAGAACAACGAAGGTATGTGGTTTCATTGATTTTGCAGAAGATGAGAATTGCTACCAGGACCAGCTTATACACTCCAGATTTTATTAGGGCCTTTGAGCATTTCAGCATGCATACAGGAGGAAAAGCTGTCATTTAAGCAATCAAAAGAAACCTAGCATTGTTGAAAGAAGATGCCGAGCCCTCCATGATGACTCTTCACAGATTTGGAAATACTTCATCTTCTTCTATTTCGTATGAGCTAGGTTATATGGAAGCAAAAGGAAAGATGAAATGGGGTGTTCGTGTTTGGCAGATTGCCTTTGGATGTGGGTTCAAGTGTAATAGTGCAGTATGGAAATGCATTTACAATGAAGGATCTGATATAGCAAATATTTAGGATGATGAAATCCATAGATATCCAGTAGAAATATTAGATATCATGAAAACCGACTGAGATTTGTATTTACCAACCATATAAATCAGTACCTGCAAAATTTCAGCAGGACACCTTTGAAGGTAAACTCTGATACTAGACAAGAAGATGAAGAATAATAAAACACCCAGCATTCACATAGGTCTTACAAAAATTCATCGATGCCACATATAATCTAGAATATCAAAATCAAATCTGCAACCACTTTTGTCTTGAAATTATTGGTTTTGAGGTCAAGATCAAGGGATCAAAACCAGTTAATGAAATGTTAATCTCAAAATAAGCTACAATATCACCACTCCATCGTAACCATGTAAATCATAAAAACCTCAGCTCTAACGATCTCGCAGGTTCAAAAACTTGGTAATACATTGTTGATAAACCTTAATACAAAAGTGGAATGTATGCACCATACACAAGCATTATCCAGGCTCAACTGCTAGCAGGACAAAAGGATATATAATATACAAGACAAACAATATCAAGGCAAAACTTTCTTAAATTCAAGAATAATTAGAATATGGTCTCAAATAAAGCGAAGCCTGTAGTAACCAAACATAAATTCACAAGGCAAAACAACACGGGGTGTTCACCAAAATTTCAAATAATCTCATTTCAAAATGTTAGAAAACAAATCCTAAACAAAAACAAAATAGAAGAATTCATAAATACTCTCAATCTTCCTCCTCGCCTTCGTTCTCAGCAATGTTAAAGTATCTCAGCTCATAAACATTCCGGTCCTTATTCGATGAAATAACCCTAAGCCAATCTCTCACGTTATGCTTCTTCAAGTACTTCTTTGTCAAATACTTCAAATAACTATAACAACAAAAACAAATTTAAAACAAAATAAATAAAAATATATAACACTAATTAATTATATATTATTTCTCATTATTACCGTTTGGAGAAGCTAGAGTCACAGGTGACGGTGATCTTAGACTTGTCACGGGTGACTGTAACGGAATCACCGAGAGCTCCGGGTTTTCCGCCGACTTTAATGCGTTCTTGGAGGAACTTCTCCAGTGAGGCAATGTCCATAATTTTATCTTCCACTGGCTTTGCACAATCGATTGTGAACGTTGCTCCTTTCTTCTTTCCCTTGGCCCCGCCTATAGCTGCTGCTCCCTTGCTCATTTTCTTTGATTGATTATCTGCCACACATAAACAGAAAACGTAAATAATTCATCAAGGCACAAGTAATAAATGGGAGAGAGAGGTTATTCACCGGAGGGGATGGTTAGGGGGTTTTGGAGTGCTGCAGAAATGGAGGGGAAGGGGAAGAGTAATTAGGGTTAGGGTTTTATTGGAAGTGGCAGTTTGGCTTGTGGATCTGGTCGGGTATGTGAGGCCCAAAATTCCAGTCAGTTTTTTTTTACCAAATATTGGATGACACCTATAATCAAAAGTTATATATCTGCTGCAAGTAAAGTTACAGTACAGCTGTTGGAGTGGTTTATCTTCTTTTTTTTTATTTAAATTTGAATTTTATTATATATGCCTGTTACTCCCACGATATCTTATTTGTTCATTAAACTTTCTTTTTTTTATTTAAATTTAAATTTTATTATGCATGTCTATTATTCCCACGATATCTTATTTGTTCATTAAACTTGTAGGATATTCAATGAACCATAAAAATTAATCATGGTGTATATAAGCTGGCCTGAACACCATACATAAATAAAAAAAAATTATATATCTACCTCTAAATATAAATTTATAAAATTAATAATATAAATTTATTTCCTAAATATTTATAATATTTGCAAAACGATATATCCAACATGCCTAAATAAAAAAAATAGATTAAATTTACAATTATATAATATCATAAGTTAAGTTGAAATATATTTATGAAACAGGCCATAATTATATCCATGAACATCCAGAATAATAAATAAACACTTTATTTTTGTGTGTTATTATACCTGTACCATTATTATCAAATAATTATTCAATTTAGAGTATTTGGTAGTATGGTTGTCTCTTAAAATATTTTTCATTAAAATAATATTTTATTATTATCTTTTAATATTAACCACAAAAACAATCTAAAATAACTATAAAAAAAATTAAAAAATCAAATTTTAATAAAAACACAACCCAACATCATTGCCGTGACCAGTCTTGTTCATGGACAAGTCCAGTCCAGCTCAGGCCAACAAGTACAAAGTGTAACCATGATCCTTCTTCTTTGAGGTACCATCCCGGTTCAAATTCCGGTAACATCATCTAATCTATAACACCAGCCTGCAACAAGAAAATGGCCAATGAGTGAATCTCTTTTCAATGTTACACAAACTTGATGATACCCTGAGACTAGCAGGCATATAATCAGGACTCTAAGCCTACCTCTTTGATCGGTGAAAGACAAATTATCCCAGAAGGGAACATGAGATCCCATGTCCCAGAGCACAGAAAATTGGTGACAGCCTTCTTTTTTTTCTCTTCTTTTACTCTTTTTTTTTTTTTAACCCAAAGCAGTGCTCAGTTGATTTAGCTGGGCATGCCGAATGGTGTACATCAGCGCTGCATTCAAGTAGAGCCGAATAAGAACTAGTAATTGCACTCTAACAACTTTTCAAGGCAACTTTGCCGATGAGGAGTTATTTCTGCTCTCATGCTCATTCTGATACAACATGCAACCGCAAATATAATTGTACACCACAAAAGCTCAATACATGTTTACATTTTGTCAAAAATGTTGCAAACGAGTATGATACATGGCCACCCAAATAGAAAGGGAGCAAGCACAATCATTAGAACCGCCGGATATCTTTCGGTGGCTTGTAGTTGAGGGGATGAGTTTCTGGGGTGGCATCTTCATCCTCTTTCCACATTTTTATTGTCTTGTCAGCTTCACATGTAACGAGCCTTGAACCACTTACGTCATAGCAGACAGCATATATACCAGCTTCACTATCCAATGAGCCTGGAGAAAAATAGCTTTAAGAATAAACCTCTTTTCCATTCCACAACGACTAAATCTAACAGAAAAAAGTACGTACCAGGCTGTACAATTGTCTGGGCTTGCTGGAAATTATGACCACTCTTCCAATCCCAGAACCATAAACTCCCATTGTCACCTAAAACAATGTAAAGGACAAACAAGTACAAAACTCGTGAATATCTCCAACTTCCGAGAAGTGGGGGAGACTAGATGGTCCTCACATCAACCTATCGGAAAGAAGCAAACCAAATTTTGGGAATAATACATAGTTGTCTGTCGGAGGATAGCATGGGTCCAAATCCAAGGATTAACAACCTAGGGCTTTTATGGCCCAATGGTCAGGCTGTTTGGCCAGGACAAAATGTTACGCTTTAGACATGGACTGTGACTGATGATCTCTATCTAGTTAGACATCATGATTTCTGACAAAAAATCAGAAGAGCTTAGACCATCCTATTACTAATTAAAATGCACACTAAAGCATACCTCCTGTAGCCATTACACCATCTTCATTGACAGCCATTGCATTAATGATGGTTTTCTGCTGAGAACTGCTCCAAAAATTAAAATATCACGTTATTAGACACGTTATGTTGGCAGAACATCATTATAAAGATGCCAGATGCATGCAATGAAGAAACCAAATGATTTCTTAATAACCAATCGGAACCAGGCAGTGCTCAAAAATTAAAGGATTCTTTCAAACGTTCAAGGAAACCCCCTTTCCATGGATCAAGCAGGATTCCTACATCTCCATTTCTGTGGTATTAACAACCTAGGCTACCAACCTTGCCACGGAGGATATTAACAACCAAAGAGGCCAAAACACATAGGAGCTATGCAAATATATGGGAAAAACATTTCAAAACCATATCTTGTTCACCCAACTAAAGAACAATAAAGGTGAATATTATGAGGGCAATAGATTTTCTTTTGCCCATAATATTTCGTAATTCATTTCACCAAGCTTAAGACAATCTTAAGCAATTACAGTCATCTAACAGAATCTCAGTCATCACAATACACAGGACTGACATAAAAGATGAAATCCACGCATATACACAGGAGCGTGAGAACTGCAGAATTTAACTAGATATTTGTGTTTGAGAACTTACAGCATGTTGTGTAAAAATTCTCCTTTTGGAAGATTGAATTTCTTAATGTTGTCAGCTGATGCAGATGCAAAGCAGTGCCTGCAGCACCCAAAAAAATAAAAAAACTTAGAACATAAAACATATATAAAAATGAAAGCACAATATACAGCATCATTTAACAAGGAAAATCAGTGGCATGTGTAGGCACTTACTCTGTCGGATGCAGCGCCATGGCTCGCACAGATTTCTTGTGATGTGTAAGAGTTAACATAGTCTTACCTGCAAACCAGAAACACCATTATGCTGAACTTATAAAAATCTTTAGTATGAACAGGTAGAAGGGGATCCTCAAGAGAAATATAACTTACCATATCTAAGATCCCAGAACTTGATAGTTGAGTCATGGGAACCAGTAACCACTTGTGGATCCTGGAAACAGAAAGAATCACATTTAACCAATGATGTTAAAGACACAAAGGGAGCTTAAACCATGAAAGCAGTATTTAGTTTTCCCTGTCAACTTGCACTTATCACAAATAACAATCTCATTTCAAAATCATGAGGTAGCAAGGGTAATCAAGAGAAAAATGAAATCAGAAAAACAGGAAAATCACACACCGTAGGTCGAGTAAAAACTGAGCACACTGTATTATCATGTCCAGACAGTGCAAAAACTTGCACCTTTGTACGAATATCCCAGACCTGAGAATAATTTTGACTTGTTACCTTACTATGTAAAAAAACAGCAAGAATTACAAATTTTGACTAAGTAGGTAGCCAAACATACTGCACACTCTCTATTGCAGGAAGAAAACTTCATAACAGTAATAAATTCCATACCCGGCAGACAGAATCACGCCCCCCAGTAAGCAAAAGGTCAATAGTAGGATGAAGGGCCAAGCAGTAGACACCACTTAGATGGCCATGATAAGACCGGATTGCCTACACAGAAAACATCAGTTTCACAAGCAGATTCACTCACATTATAGCTTTGGATACATTAATTAGGTATAAGTTCCCACCTTATTCTGTTCAAGGTCCCAGCATTTAACCTGTTTATCATCACCAGCAGAGAACATGTAGGTATGTCTTTGGCTAACAGCAAGACCTGCAAAGACAGTCTTATCATTTTAATCCGTTGACAGCATGATTAACCAAAAGAAAACAGCAATGATTTATGATCAACTAACCTCGTACTTGCTCGATGTGTCCAGTTAGTGTGAGCTTTAACCTTCCACTTCCTACATCCCATATCTAGTGCACCAAAACACACGGGAAAAAAAGGCCATCAGAAGTTGTTCATACAAATTGGGGGGGGGGGGGGGGAACCAAATT
>NW_011501008.1:38215-44338 GCF_000495115.2 Populus euphratica | reverse complement strand
GGCCAAAACACATAGGAGCTATGCAAATATATGGGAAAAACATTTCAAAACCATATCTTGTTCACCCAACTAAAGAACAATAAAGGTGAATATTATGAGGGCAATAGATTTTCTTTTGCCCATAATATTTCGTAATTCATTTCACCAAGCTTAAGACAATCTTAAGCAATTACAGTCATCACAATACACAGGACTGACATAAAAGATGAAATCCACGCATATACACAGGAGCGTGAGAACTGCAGAATTTAACTAGATATTTGTGTTTGAGAACTTACAGCATGTTGTGTAAAAATTCTCCTTTTGGAAGATTGAATTTCTTAATGTTGTCAGCTGATGCAGATGCAAAGCAGTGCCTGCAGCACCCAAAAAAATAAAAAAACTTAGAACATAAAACATATATAAAAATGAAAGCACAATATACAGCATCATTTAACAAGGAAAATCAGTGGCATGTGTAGGCACTTACTCTGTCGGATGCAGCGCCATGGCTCGCACAGATTTCTTGTGATGTGTAAGAGTTAACATAGTCTTACCTGCAAACCAGAAACACCATTATGCTGAACTTATAAAAATCTTTAGTATGAACAGGTAGAAGGGGATCCTCAAGAGAAATATAACTTACCATATCTAAGATCCCAGAACTTGATAGTTGAGTCATGGGAACCAGTAACCACTTGTGGATCCTGGAAACAGAAAGAATCACATTTAACCAATGATGTTAAAGACACAAAGGGAGCTTAAACCATGAAAGCAGTATTTAGTTTTCCCTGTCAACTTGCACTTATCACAAATAACAATCTCATTTCAAAATCATGAGGTAGCAAGGGTAATCAAGAGAAAAATGAAATCAGAAAAACAGGAAAATCACACACCGTAGGTCGAGTAAAAACTGAGCACACTGTATTATCATGTCCAGACAGTGCAAAAACTTGCACCTTTGTACGAATATCCCAGACCTGAGAATAATTTTGACTTGTTACCTTACTATGTAAAAAAACAGCAAGAATTACAAATTTTGACTAAGTAGGTAGCCAAACATACTGCACACTCTCTATTGCAGGAAGAAAACTTCATAACAGTAATAAATTCCATACCCGGCAGACAGAATCACGCCCCCCAGTAAGCAAAAGGTCAATAGTAGGATGAAGGGCCAACCAGTAGCCCCCCCTTAGATGGCCATGATAAGACCGGATTGCCTACACAGAAAACATCAGTTTCACAAGCAGATTCACTCACATTATAGCTTTGGATACATTAATTAGGTATAAGTTCCCACCTTATTCTGTTCAAGGTCCCAGCATTTAACCTGTTTATCATCACCAGCAGAGAACATGTAGGTATGTCTTTGGCTAACAGCAAGACCTGCAAAGACAGTCTTATCATTTTAATCCGTTGTCCGTTGACAGCATGATTAACCAATCCACAACAGCAATGATTTATGATCAACTAACCTCGTACTTGCTCGATGTGTCCAGTTAGTGTGAGCTTTAACCTTCCACTTCCTACATCCCATATCTAGTGCACCAAAACACACGGGAAAAAAAAGCCATCAGAAGTTGTTCATACAAATTGGGGGGGGGGGGATCCAATCTAGTTTATATATACTCTAAAATCTAAATAATGCAGGGAAACACTCATTGAACGACTCTAAATTGGCACTCCTGGAAAACAAAAATCTTACCAACATCATAAATAAAGTACATGAAAAGTACTTATTCTAAAATTTAAAATTTGTAAAACCATTAGATTTTAGATAATCTGGGTCAATAGTAAGATCTGGAATTTGGTACCCAAATAAATGAATTTGTATCTCAGATCCCGTAATTTAATGAGAAATGACATGATTACAGAACATGCAAAAGTGAGTAAAATGATGAGAAAGTGAATCCTAATAATGAATTAGTAGGGCTTCAAAAAAGCCAAGTACTTGTAAGATAACTTATTCAGTAGTTAGTACATGTCATCAAGATAAACAGAAAAAAGAATATCATTAAAAACTTAATACCTTGATTGTTCGATCTGCAGAACCAGTACAAAACCATGTATTACTTGGATCAAATGCAACAGATCTCACCCAACCCAAATGACCACTAATGACCTGCAAAATCAACCAAAGAGCAATGAATAACACCTTTGGGTTTGCATTCAACTACTAAAACAGAACCAACATTTTAAACACAAGCTACAAGCAAAGTAAGACCCCTTGTAACCTATTGATGATCAATAGAACAATTGTCCAAATGGGACATCTAAAAACATACATTTTCATGGAGAAAGACAAATACTAAGCATTAGAAGCAGATATGTGGTAAAAAGGCAGCATAATAACAAATTTTTATGTAGACTGGACATCTTCTATAGGAACCATTTTTGTTTAAAAGGAATAAAATAGACACATAATTTATTAGTAGCAAGTGACATTTAATTTATTAGTTGCAAGTGACATTTGAGCCAAATACCAACACAGCCAACAAAGCTTCCCTAAGAAGACTAGAATTTTTACCCTGTAGTTCTTCCATGGAGGACGCCAAACAGGGCGTGGCCATTTGCTTGGGATTCTTTCCATTATAGCAGAGGTTGAGAAGTTCCTATAACACAGGAAGCAAACAGAACACCAAGTAATAATGTTACATGCGACAATACCAATCAGGACTACAAATATGTTAAATAAAAGGCATCACACTGCATACATTGGAAAACAATTGTCCAGTTTTTTTGTAATAAAAAAAGAAGCAACCACCATAGATATTTGAAAAAAAAAAAGGAGTGTGAGGGCACACACTAATAAATTCTGGTTTGATCCAATTCAGTGGGCAAGTGTTACATATAAATATGCGAAGTTTATCTGATTTATTATTGTCACACAAGACAAAAAAGGGAGGAAAATAAACCTTTCAGATGAACCAGAAGCAGTGATCACTGCAGTGCTTTTTCCCGAAATACCACCATCACTCCTGAAAAGAGGTTGAAAGTTACTTGCCAACAGAAAAAAAATTCCTTGTTGAAATGATAATTCACTTCCATGCCAAAGAAACAAAGGGAAGTCTATTGACCATAACATAATCCATTACTCCTGAATTCATATTATAATTAAATTCAGTATGCACATAGATCATGATCAATATCTCAGGTTATCCTCTTGACATGAAGTGGGAACATGCAAAGGCAAGTACGGCTGGGATGAAAAACAAAACATGATTCCAAACATCACCACATTTGCTAGTTAAAAAATGCATTGAAATTCAATGGTCGAAGTATCATAGAAAATATATCCAGTTGGACAGAAGAGAGAGAAATAAGATATTAAACAGGCCATTGTTGTTCATGCTAACCTTTGCAGTAAAAATAAATGCAGAGAGAGAGAGAGAGAGAACTCACCATCCCTTTGGTTGCAAAGATGGGCCAACAACCAATGCATTTTGAGCTCCACTTTTTTGCGAAACACTAGAATCACCTGAACCTGAAAACAATCAAGGCACGTCCTAACCAAGTCAGTAAAAAAAATCCAAAACCAACCAAATTCATTGTTTCTCTTAATGAATCAGCAATTATGCACAACACAATTTAATTCTAAAAAAAGTGATGCTATTATCATATTAATGCACTATCAAGTACATATCAATACCCGGAAGAGCAAGGACATTAGAAGGCCCTGAAGCTTCCGTTGTTGCTGAATTAACTTGTTGCAGCGGGATTTCACACGTGCTTTTGATTCCTTTATACTCCAAATTTATCTACACAACAAGTTCCACTAAATCCACAGCCACCGATGCAAGTTTATAATAATAAAGCAAAGATATTCACTAGGTCCGTATCGAAATAAAATTGAGGGGGGGGGGGGGGGGGGGGGGGGGGTTTAAACTAACCTTGTGGTTCATTCGAATTTTTTTACTGCAGAAACAAACCAACAATTAAAATTTTTAAAAAGAAATCCATAAAATTAGGGTTTTGAAAATTGCTACCTTTCAGGATCGGGAGGAGCGAGCTGAGCGTGAGTAGGAGAGAAAAGATCGCTCGTTCGTTTTAGAGATTTGAAGCTAAGTTTCTTCACTGATTGTGGTTCTATTGGCTCCATTTCTACTGTGGGACCTGGCATCCTTCCCGTCTTCTTCAACTAGCTCTCTCTCTATTTCTCTATCTGAGTAAGTGCTGGTTAGGGTTTTGAAGTGAAGACGACCCCGGGTGTTCTTGGATGTCTCGATGTTTAATACATCATCGCCATGGACGGTTGTCGTTTGTATTTATATAAAAACCATGTGACCTAGGAAATGGCCTGCGTAACTAGCTTGTCGTGTCAATCGTTCCTTCATTTTGATTTTTATTTTTAATCATTGGGTGTTGCTCGAGTTTGAGTTTGATAAGTTTAATTAATTTATTAAAATTTAGATTAATTAAGTAAATATTATTTTAGTTTAATTTTTAATTTGAAACTTAATTCATATTTAATAATAATAATAACTTATTTTAGTAAATTATAGTTCATTATATATTAATAAAACTTGGCCAATTTATGTCATATTAAGTCATGGTTTAATGGATCCATTCGTTAAATAATAGATTAATTTTTTAAAAAATGATATTTTTTTTAATAATTAAAAATAACAAAACTGAAATGAAATTGTTTTAAACAAGAATAAAAAAATATTGATCGGGTCACCTAGGGTATGGCCTGACCTAGGGCATGCTTAGCTTTTTTTCATTTTTTTTATTTTTTTATGAATTTAGATTTAAATGTACTATAAAAAATTATTATTTAATTATATGATCTTTCACAAATAATATTATAAGCTTTTATAAGAATTTAAACTTTATTTTCTTTTAATTAATACATGCCTAGTATGAAAACAAAATTTATGAATATTTAATTAATAAAAAACTCATGTTTTTTAAGATTTTTATATCCGTTTATAGATTTATCAATAATTTTTTCTTTAACCATATATAAAATACTGTAAATTTGTTTAAATATCTTATTTTAAATTTCTTTTAAGATCACAATGAATTTAAAAAATAATTATTGCAATTTACAAAACATTATAATATTATATTGATCAATGGTTTTGTTTTGTGAGTATCTATTTTTTTTATATTATTAAATAAGATATGATTTTAAAAAACATAAAGTTAGGTAAGGAGTTTTCATGTTTGACTCACTAAATTAAGTTTAATGACAACGCTAAAGATCTTTAATTGTCTGAATATTTTTTAATATTTTAAATAATTTTGATCTAATTTGTAGCATGACACGAGAACTTTATTGCACAATCACTTTTTTATTGCATTTATGGAGAGATTTATTTTTTTCTCATATTCTTCATAATCACGAGACATGATCATGGATGTTATCATCAATATGCATTTCCTAATAACTATTAAAAGTGATTTTTTATTTAACAATAAACATAATCTCCTTAAGTTTTTATGTGTTGGCATGTAAATTATACATCTATAATAAATTGTTTCGAAAACTCATTATTAACAAAAAAAAACTAAAAAGGATCAAAAGATCATGAAAACATTATGGATTATATTTGCTTTTATTATGGACTCAAATAGTATTTCTTACGAATTTTTTTTTTATCTCAAGAGAATTTTTATTTGATTACACCTCTTGCATGCCCAGACGCTAACCCACTATAAATTCAAGCAATAGACTATGATTTGGATCCTCACATCCTCTTACATGTCTTTTCCGTGCTGCATTGGCTTCAAGTGGCATTATGGATGGTGGCTGGAGTTATGGGATGATGGGTTTTTGGGTGATTTTGTTTTGCATGCCATTTTATAAGTTATGTGATATCGCCTCCTCTCTCAAGAAAATGATAATAGGTTTATAATCACCATGCATTAAATGCATTCCCCACTTGTTAGGTCATTTATGATCTCCTATATATTGAGAAAGCTACTAGATATTGGGCTGATTAATATTTTATTGGTTACAAATGGTTGATCATTTTTGGATTTTATTTTGATTTATTTGATAAGTGACCAAATAAGTTTTATTTTGGTGTATGCTTCTTAGGTTTCATTTTGCATGTGTCATTCCCAACACCATATGTTATTTCAATTATTTTCTCATGACACTCTTTCTCTTAGGCTTGGTGGGTTCTGGGGTATTTT
>NW_011501008.1:0-36425 GCF_000495115.2 Populus euphratica | reverse complement strand
TTTTTAGTTGTTTTATAGGTTTTTTGTTTGTTCTTCTCTCATTGCATAAGGTCTTTCATGTTTGATGCTTGATAACGCCTGTGAAATGATGGTGTGGTTCATTATTATTTTATCATTTTTCATTTTTTGTTTGATGCACTCTTTGGTTGTTGTTCTTTGCATATTTAACCTTGATTAAATTGCCTTTATGTTTGGGTTTTTTCTTATTGTTTGTTCTTTGACATGCATATTATTAGTTGTCACTTCTACTTGCTCTTGTACATGTTATTTTTTTTTTTAAGTGGTCTATGTTTGTTGTATGTCTTGTATTTTTTTTATCCTTTTAGTTTATAGAATAATGTCTTTTATATTCGTTATTTGTCTTTTGTTATTTTTCTTTGTTTTATTATTTTATTCTTTTTTTCATTGGAATTATTTAGATAGGTTTTTTGAGCGAGTTAAACCTTGCACAATTTGGCAAGTTACTTTGGAGTGTATTTTTTAAAAGATGTTTTTAAGAGGGGAGTCTTTTATCATTGTTGTCTTACTCTTTTTTTTGCTTGTTGTCAGAATAGGAATTAGTGATAATTAAAGTTCCTTAGATTTTATCAAAATGGTGTTTTGGTCTATTTTTGGGATTGGTTTGTTCAAATTTCATTATGGATTTAAATAGTTATTTGAGTTCAATTTCTCATTCTCATCTTGTTTTTTGCGTATTGTGACAAGTAAATTTTGTTTGTTTCGTTCAACTTATATTCTTTTAGGATTTAAAATATTATTTTCAATTGATTAACTATTCAGGTTTGTCAAATAACCAACATTGCCTTTTTCATTTATTTTTTTCACAAAAACATGTTGCTTATTTTTTGGATTTGCCTCTCAAAGATTATGTCTTGTGATTTTTTTTTCCTTTGCTAATTTGCATGCTTTCCTATTGATTTGTCTTGCTTCCCTAAAAGATTAGATGACATAGGGGTTTTTGTTATAAAACACTCATAAAATCTTAATCCTGTATAAATATAAAGGTCTCAATCCTTTAAATTTTAAAAAGTAAGAATGGTCATTTGATATAACAGATTAATACTAGATGGTCATTAAGTGCATTATGTTTTCATGGTAGGAAGCAATATAAAAAGATGCAGTTTGGATTAATATTCATAAAGAATATGCCATATTTTGATATTTACATGACCTTTACTCTTTTTTTAATTTTATTTCTCCTAGATTGAGTTGCAGGTAGAAAGGTTTGGTATATACAAGCTTAATGGTTTGAATAATATAAATTAGTTTGCAACATCAGAACCATCAAAGAAAAAGCATATGACATAGTATTAGGTAAGTATTTTACTGAAGAACTTTTTCTGCTTTGATAAAAACTTATTTCATTTGAAGGTTAATATTGTTGCTGCATGACTGAATATTTAATAACTTGTGACTAAATAATATGAATCTATAGGGTATTATATACCCTTTAATAAGAAATTAATATGTTAGACTAGATATGCTTCACATGGGAAAAGATTTAGCTCTATTGAATGGAGAATAAATTGGAAGTTATTAACCTATAAAAAGTTTTTTCTATATAAAAAATGTGTTATAAAATGTGATTATAGAGGCAAATTCATGCTAGACAAATGTAGAACTAGAAATGGCTAGCCAACTCAAAGATGGTAAAAAGAAAATTGAATATTTTATTGTGTATTTTACCTTTATTTTGATTGCATGATCCATGCTAGACAAATGTAGAACTGGAAATGGCTAGCCAACTCAAAAATGGTAAAAAGAAAATTGAATATTTCATTATGTATTTTACCTTTATTTTGATTGCATGACTGCATTTAAATGAACATTAGTAAAACTTTAATGATTAACCATTATAATTGTTGTTGAAGTCTATCAATTAAAATTTTAAAAATTAAGTCATTATGTTATTGATCTAATAATCATTTTTTCCACAATTTCAATCTATAAAAAGAACAACTCCATGAGTTGTTAGTCAACTTTGGTATGCAAAAACCTCAAGTTATAGACATGATGCATCACTAAGTAGCCTTTACTGTAGTAGGTTGTTTTTGTTGGCTCTAAGGTGTTATGTTTAATGTTCATGACATAATTTCCTAACAAATCTTCTTCTTTTTTCATGTAGTTTATTATCCTTTGTTAAAACAATTATCGTGGTGATAGCAATTTTTTTTTTCATGTAGTTTATTGTCCTTTGTTAAAACAATTATCGTGGTGATATGAATCATTCTAAGTCTGAACATGACATAGTCTATATTTAGAAACAATGTTGATTTTGTTTATTCAATAAATTGACATGCAATATGTTCTATCACATAAAAAAACCATCTCATAGTTTGTTATACCTAAGGAAAAAATCAAATAATGTATACATTCTTACAATATAATTTTCTAATATTATAATCATTTTATTTATATTAGATGCTTGACACAAATCATTATGCAAAAGGTAAATACACTTTTATTATCTAATAGATTGCTTGATAGACTAATTAATATTGGTGAGATGGCAAAAATGACTAGCAAATTTAAGAATTGCCTTCATAATTATCTATTATGGATTCATTACAGATTTCACTGCATGTACTGAGTAAAATGTCATTAACAATTAACTTGAGATGATTTGTCATATTAGATGTGCTAATAAAGAACAAATATGGTCTCATTCTGATTTGACCTTCATGATCTTATTCAAATTCATGGTATCAAACATGCTAACAATATCTTGATAAACAAATGCATAGTATATTTAGAAAATAATCTAAATCAGTTAGATCAAAAGGCTACATTAACAACTAGATGACCCATTCAAGAATTGCTTCCACTTCTAGTACATTTTACACCTTTTCACTTGGACTTGACCATTTTTTAACTTTATTTTTTTAATCTTTGAATCAAATTAAAATTAGTTAAAATGGGTTAATTAAATATACATGGGGGATGCTCGATATAACAGGTATTAAATTTTAATTGACATTAATTAAAATAAATAAATTAAAAATATCTATGATGTTTTTTAATTAAATATCATTGAATTTTTACTTGGTTTTTAAATAAGATTATGCTCTTCTTCTTTTTTAATATTCCTAGGTGTTCTTTTTGTGCAACCTTACTTTTTTTATCTTGAATCTGATTTAATTACTTTCATGTGTGTTTCTATTTTTACTATTGTTTGATTAAAAAATAATTAGTTCAATAAAAAGTTATTAAATACAATTAAGCTCATTATTCGTATTGTGAAATCATATATTTTGATCTATATTTATCTATCAATTTTTCAATTTAGTATGTGGTTATCATTAACAACTTTTTTTCCATAGTTATAGGCGCAAATAATTGTCAAGTTATTCTACCAAATGCATGTATCAACCTTCTGATTTATGATTATAAGTTTTTTTAATGTAAAAAAACACAATGAAAAGGCCTTTGTATTCATTTTTTCTAGTTGAAATTTTTTTTATCTGACTAATGGGGAAGCGTGGACTGACTAACTAGTATTACCTAATTTATATAAAAAACCTATCTTTTTCATTGTTCACGTGAATAGTGAGAGAGGTGGCCTCCTCTCTTTCTTTCTTTTTAGCATGTCCCTTTTTTTTTTTTTTCATCTTTAACCTTGTTTTTTAAATCATATCCTTTAACATTTGCTTGATTTTGATTTTGATTTTGTTTTTATAAATTATTTTAGTTTATTTTTTATGAGATTATTGTAGTTTCAAATAAACATCTTGAATTATATGAACAGTGAACCTTCCACCCAATGTATTTCTTTATTTTTCAAACTTTTTTTTTCTTTCAATTGCATCATTTATGATATAATTATATGAAATTAGTTATAAATTAAGATATAGAGAAAATGCATGGCTCACCTTAAATCCACGATAATCTTTATTTTGATCCAAAAATTTATTTTGTTAATTTCTGAGTCTTTAAGTTGGAGAAAGGAGAAAGTTTATAGGAAACTGTGAAAGAAAGAAAATGATTGGTTGTCATGATTCCAACAATAAAAATGATAGATTTGAAGTCAACAAGAGCAGTTTAATGGTGGCGGCATTTTTTTTTAAAGTTTTGATACACAGGGTCACCTAGGCTCGTGCACATAGCCTGACCTTTTTTATATATAAAAACCTTCATTAATGGATTTTTATGAATTTTTTATTTTTTCTCAAATTAATTATTTAATATTGAGTTGATTTTGAATTGGTTTTCATTTCGTTATTGTATAATTAAAATAAAAAATATTAATGAACCATTAAAATCCACAACCCAAGTCACAATTTAGTGAGTTAACTTGATTATCTAAAATTGATCCAATTCATCATCATCTTAATATTAAAAAAAAATATAAGCTTTAATTTTTTTTAATTAAAATCTTTTTTAATAACCATCCAATTGCTTTTAAACTTTGGTGTTTGGTCTTTGTTTTTTATGTTTTTTTTTTCCTTTGTTTTTTGTCTTGAAATCCATCAAGTTGATTGGGTTAATATTAAAACAACTCACACGTGATTTAATTAAAAATCCAGATTTAACAAAAACTCAAGTGGAGAATTTCAAGTTTAATTTATTGGACCGAATTTAATGATAATATTAAAAAAAAATAATCAGCAACTTGGATGTTTTTTATGTTGAATAAATCTTTAATCCAACCAACAGCAGCATAGCACAGCAAGAAAGCAAATTCAATGCTTAAGCCAATCAAATGATTCGATTCCAAGGTTCATAAACTGAATTTACTTGATGATTTTTGTCTGCGACTGATAATATAGAATCAGAAATCACTCTAATTAATATGGCCCACGTCCCTTTCTTATACTCGAAAACTAATCAAATCCATGCAAGACAGGAGCAGAAATTTCCTGATGGGCTAGATGGGTTAGCAGGCTCTGATGGTTTATTGTTCATTATATGGCTACATGGCCGAGAAAGTGTACTAAATATTGATTTTCAAAATATTTTTTACTATTTTTTATTTTTTAAAATTTATTTCAACAACAAAAACAAAGAGCTCCACTCTCTTGTTTGAACAACTATGCGCCTAAGGACAAATAATCCGATTGACGGCTGCAGTAAAAAGGACAAATGTGGTCTAAGGTGAAAAAACACAGTACTATATTTCTCATGCCTGATGCGTGCCTTGTGTTGACATTTCGTAAAATGCTAACCCTTATGGCGACTGAGTTGGATTCTCAACGTCTTCTATTATTCTGGACTTTGATTTGGTCAGGCCAGACCGAAGCGTCCACATATTCGCACAAGTGGTAAATTCAGTGTCTGCTTCAATGCATCTCCACTGCAACATAAACCAAAATATTCGATAATAGGCTGCAGCGTGATACAAACTAGTTCAGACAAATTAAACACTTGGTTCTACACAATCTAGTTTGTAGAAAATGGATCTCTTTCAATTTATCCTGTTTTAGACACCTCCATGACAGGGGCTCATGCCTCTTAATGCCCATATGAATTTGTTTCGTGACCAGTTACAACACTCGCTCTTGCAAAGTTGTTTCTCCATACAGGCAGGCAGTCAATCCTTTTTAATCTATACAAAGCAACATTTGAGCTAGATAACTTACACGAATCATGTCATTTCTTGTTGAACAAATCATGGGAAGCATTTCATTCTCTGCACATAAGAAAAAGGATGAGTAGGAGTTTGTTCAGCATCATGCCACATCACATTAACTCCATGTTCACCAAATCCCAAATTTACCTGTCTTTCAATTTCAACAGCTGATGCAGAGAGTCTTCGTTTCAAGACTGACCTCTCCTCTTCGCAACTCTCCATCTCAGTATCTATAAGAAAAAAACAGCAGTGACAGAATTGCAAGTACTGAATCATTTTTTTCCCTTTTTCTTTTAAGCTTTTATAGTTCACCACAAATAGCTCCAAAGAAATTCAAGAAGAAGTCCTTTATTTTTCATTGTTTAGTCCATGAACAAATGTCAGTTCAAGATAGTGGAACAAAGCTTTTCTAGAAAACTGTTGCTGTTCATTCCAATTATATATCATCATGTCGTGACTGATTCCTACAAAGATATTCAGCAGATCATGAGAAGGGCCATTTCTTCCATCCAGTGCATCCATATTCAGTACAAGTCATGATATATAACAATATAGTGAAAACAAATGGTCTATCACCATTTCAAACTAACTTCTTTTACAGACAAAGATTAGTTAACTGTTCATGTTTTGCTGACCTGCTTTATCCTTGAGGCAAAAACCCCAAAACTATCAATATATATATATTTCTCCTTTTCTTTTACTAATAATTGCCTTTAACCAATTTCAATGAAGATTTTTGGTGCCCAATGTTTTTTTTTTATATAATTTTTCATGTGCATTAGGTTTGACTAATTGTTAGTCATGTACTAAATATTGTCATGTACAATTGGATAATTTGGGCAAGAAACCCACAATCAGCACTTTGGAATTATCTACAATCTGATTGTTTTGCAAAAACCAAATTAGGTTAGTTCTTGGGAAAAGATCACACATAAGAAACCTTCTTTTTCTTTGATGAAATACATCAAAAGCATTGGATGAACTAAGTAGAATGATTTCTGATAGGACACTCCTTGACATGGCCTGTGTAGGTTCTTAATGACTAGAGCAAATATGTTGGTCATCAGTAAATGTTGAAGCCTCACAAGCAAAGAAGTCATATACATCATCCCTTAATTTTATTACTTTAAGAACATTCCGCTTGATTTATTAAGTAATGTGATGAAATGCCAGAAACAGAAAGATAACTGGCATACAGGTTCACACTGAACACAAGACAGACACAGAAGTCACTTTACCAAGAAAAAAATAAATATTGCCCAGAAAATATATTTGCACATTAAATGATCAGAATACAGATGAGCTCAAGGACTAGCATTTGTCAATAAACATTTGTAATATTGAAAACAAGTTTAGCACATGAGTCCATGTGCCATTTAACAGAAAAAATGTGAAACCCTAAAAAATTAACCACTGGTTAGCAGTTGTTATCCATTATAGATTACAACAAATGAAAAGAGAAAATTCCTAAAAGATGTCAGAAACAAACTTAGAACAAAGAGTCAATTAATGCGTACCATAATAATATGATGACAGGATTGTGATGCGTTCAGTAGGCTGGAAAAAAAACAGGAGAAAAAAGAGTATTTAACCAGGTGCAGAGGAAGCAGCGGCTGCTCAGATAATAGTCCAAGTGAAAAAATATAATCAGAAGCAAGCAAAGAATGTTGACCTAAACCAATTATTGGCATAGATATATCCACTGGGTGAAACAAAAGGCCACATACAACAAAGCAAATAATAGATTTCTTGGCAAGGAATATTGCAGTCAGGCACAGGTATCCAGATTCACTCCTCATCACTGCATTAGTGTGCAAGAGGAATAGATCTCACAACTGACCCCATTAAAAACATCCCAGAATATGTTGAACACCAGATAATCCAGAATCAGTTTTGGGTGTGCATGGTTTAAACATGCTCCAGACCAATAAGTTTCCTCCACGGAATAGTCCAATACATGTGGGTTTTCAAATCCAACTGAACCAGTTTTAGATTTCCATATACTTGAATGAGTGGACAAATATAGCCTTGATTTGAAAACCTTCCACTCTTCTGTCTTCTTGGCATTCATATTTTTCTTTCCTTCCAAGTTATCTAGGATATGACAAGTCACAGCTACACAACAACATAAGCATGCATGTGGCTGTGAGTGTTTCTGAGTGAATGCTGACAATTTTGGTGATTGCAGAGATTGGATGAATTTGTAAATGCAGAAAATTTTTCTTGATTACATAGGATGCAAGGGCTGAACCATAAACTCTTATGCTATACTTACTTTACATCATCCTTTAAGAAATAATTGAAATCCAATTTCTACTTTTTGCATCATCCTACTAAGGTAAAGCTGAAAGCTTATCAATACTTTACCATCACAAAAATTCCCTCCTTACGAGTAGGGAGTTGCTCAAGCTTACTCAGTGTGTCATCACCTTTGGTAACTTTGCCAAATATTGCATACTGAAAAGTAATCAAGATGGCAGTTTCAGGTCAAAGTGATGTTCAGGAATAATCCGTGTAAAACTGTGTTTGGCATGTTGAGCTAACATACTTGACCATCTAGATGAGGGGCATCTCCAAGAAGCATTGAGAATGAGGATTGTGCGCTGTTTGGATCTTCAAATCTACAACAAAGTAAGAGGCAGCATCATATTAGCACATGACATTTGGATATTACTGGGGAGGGCACTAGAAAAGCGCTAGTCCAAAGTAAAAATGGAATAACTTTAGAACATAAACACATCCCAGGTTTCAGAATATCCTAAAATGAATAATTGCGCAAATTTTTCTAATATTTGACCATCCAAAATAACTTATGCAATTCCTAGTGAAGGTGAAAAAACTATAACAGCAATCTTGTCCAACATTCTCTTATCTTTAGTTTGAAAAGGATGAAAATGGTCTACTCCATGGGAAGCGTCTTCTGTCATCAACAGACAACATATCTCAGTCCCACTGACAATAACAAAGCACTTGGTGTTCAAGAATGCAGTGAAATGTTACGTATTTACCTTGGGCAATATCTGAAACAGTATTAACCAAATACACTAGCCCTAAAAGTGTCAATATGAGTTCCAAAACTATCATTGTTAATATCCAATTTCAAACATAAATGAACTCCTCTAGTATGTGTACCAATGCCCAGATGTAAACCCTACAAAAAGTACTCTTTTGAGATTTGAATCTTCAAAAAGACCTACCATGATGTTGGCTTTTGCTAACATAAAAGTTTTGGTTAATCAAGTTTAGGGCATTTAAGAAACATTCAACTCTCTATCCAGCAATTACATCGGTACAAGAACACAATCCAAACCTATTTGTGTCACATGAGGTAATCGTTTCAGTGATGAGCAAAATTAATCTGCAATTTGGTTCTCTCAATATATCTTCTGATAATGGTGAATCTTAAAACATCTCCAACCACTTCTTTCACCCAAATGGTTAAAACTTAAAAGCCTTTGTGGCCTTTCCTTTGAGTCTCATTTTGGGAAATCATCTTTTCCTTCGTCTAAATACCCCCTTCTCACTCCAGTAGAAAAAGAAATTTCTATATCAACAGCAGTTGAGATCATTTGCATTGCGTTTTGTCCCCCTACTTCTTTTTACACAGCGTTATAAAGATTCTAAGCTATTCTTAGGGTTCACTTTGTAACCTGCAAGCTGTTAGACTTGGCTCTCAACAAGCTTACATGCAGAAAATGTAAAACAACTCGAAGAACTAATAATCATAGCGAACAAAGCATCTTGACTATATCAAAACTACATCCATATCTCAATTAACCCCTTTGACAAAATAATTTGGACAGTATAGGATAGAAATAAACAATAAATCTCAAAAAAAAAAATGAAGAAGATAACCTGCCCATAGAAAGAATTCCCCTAACATGTTTGACATCACTGAATTCACCAACAACAGTCTTCTTAGCTTCCTTTCTTTGCTCTTCATTCATCGGAGCCGATCGTCCACCAACCACATCTGCTACTTGAGCAACAAACCCTTTATCAACCTGCCATATTTTCAGCTTCATATTTCATGTACTTATCCACTAAAACACAACTAACTTCTTCCAAGTAGCACTCGGTACACGAAACTGGACAGAATGTAGAGCCAAAACAGCTCTATTGGTGTTTGGTAAGCACACGGGACAGTACAAAATGTAATTTTGTCTCGGATCATGTCAAAATTTCATGGTGTCCAATTCCATCAAGTCCCGTCCAGTCACCAGACATAATCTTAGTATCCATTAAACTCATTTTAAGAAAAGACTGTAGCGTACCCGAAAGAAGTGATTGGTGTTGTAGCATCCAAGTCGAACAAGCTTGAAAATATGATCTACAGTTTGAGGAGCCACAGAAGGAAAGAATCCAAACTCAATGTCTCCATAGTTTGTCTGAAAAAGAAGTTCCAGTTTCAAAAAAAATTCATGTGTCATAATAACTCATAGTAAAGAACTAGATTAATTTCAGAAACACGGATAAATAAATGTCATTGAGCCGCAACAAACAAATGAACCTGAAAAACGACACGAGCAGAACTTAGGTGAGGATCCTGAGACGAGGAGGCAGCAACGAGGGCAACAGATGCAAAGGAGACCACCCACCATGTGATCTTCATCCTGTTCTCTCTCTCAAGTTTGGCGCCTGATCTGAAATTGGTTAGGAGAGGGAGAGAAGGAGCTATGAAGGGACAGTCTGACCTTGCTCTGCAACTAGAACAAGAGTTTAGGATGAATTGCATTTTTGGTGCCTAAAGTTTCCCTAATCTTCCACTTCAGTCACTTTTTGGAAGCCTTACTCTCTATTTTTTCGGCGTTTTTGTCTATGGCTCAGCTTTTAACACTCGAGGGTTGTTTTTTGAAATATTTTTTATTTAAAAATATATTAAAATAATAATTTTTTAATTTTTAAAATTTATTTTCAATATCACTATATCAAAATAATTTACAATAAATAAAAATAATATTTTTTAAAAACATTTTAATGAAAAATAAATTCAACTTCAATTCTAAACATACATTACATTGAAACTTCTCGTTTCATAATTTAAAATTTTTTTATATTTATTTATTATTATAAAAAATAGTTAATAAAAAATATTTTTTAGTTACAAAAAAATTCAATTTACTTTTCATAAAAATAATTTATTTTTATTTTGAAGAATATATAAAATTCAATTCTTCATTTTTTTGTTCTAGTATATTTTATTTTAATTTTTTTAAATTTATAGAAATTTTTTATCAATTTTACTCTTGATTTTTTTATTGTTATTTATTTTTTCTTATCTTTTTCTTGATTAATTTTTATTTATTTATAAGATTTGGTCCTTTTTTAATTGGTATATATTTTATTTGAAATAATTTATAAAATTATAATTTTTTTCAATTTCATTATCTTTTAACTTTTTTATCTATTAGATTTGCTCCTTCATTTTTTTATTACTATTTATTTTATTTAGAATAATTTATAAAATTAGATTATTTTTTTCTAGTTTCATTCTCCTTTAATCTTTTCAAGTATCATATTTAGTCATTGTTTTTTAATAAAAAATTTTAAAAATATATTAATAAATTATTTTTTAATTTATTTTTTATAGTATAATTAAATAAAAAAATCTAAATTATTTTTTTATAATATAATTATACATCAAAAAATTATTTATTTATTATAAATCCACTCTACACACTCTACATGAAAACTATTTTTCACTTTATAAATAAAATGAGGACTGAAATTTTCTCTCCTTGTGATCTTATCTTAAAAGCATATTCTTAGAGCATTTCGAATGAGAAATACTATATTAAAAAGCATCTCGAATGAGAAATACTATATTAAAGAGCCAAATTGATTAAATAGCTTTTTAAATAGTATAAATATAGCTTTTTTGATTATGTATATTTTAATGGTAAAAATCTATTTAGAAAAGTCAATTATATTTTAATATATTTTATATTAAATTAATTTTAATATAATTATATAACTAATATAGATATTTTATATATAATATAATTATGTTTTTATTAATTATATGAGTAATATGAGTAATTTATAAAAGTAATATAAAATTAATGAAGTAATATGAAGTTAAAAGATATAATTTAAAATTTATTTATATAAATATTTTTATTTTTTATTTTTAAATGTTACTGTTAAAAAAATAATTTTTTAAAACTAAATTCAAATTCAAACTTTGAAAAAAACAGCTAACATTTTAAATTTTGATTTTCAATTTTCTAAAAAAAATTCAAGCTTTGAAAAAATAACCACTAATATTTAAAATTTTAAAATTTCAAATTTTAAAAAAAAACCACCAACATTTTAGATTTTAAAATTTTAAATTTAAAAAAATTAATAGCCAACATGTTAAATTTTAAAATTTTAAATTTTAAAAAATTAACCGTCAACATTCTAAAATTTCAAAATTTTAAAAAATAATCCATTTATAAATATTTTCATATACCTTAACATTTTTTCTCATTATTTTCTTCTCTCCAATATTTATTATATTTCATTAAAATTCATCATAAATCATTCTAATTTTAATTTTTATAATGCTTTTGATTTTGATGATGACACTCCTATGTTCGCTTTTCAAGTTGTTACCGCTATGGTTACTGAAGAAGAATCGAATAATCAAAGCTGGAACACAGGACATTGTGGCTCTATTCTTAGTCACAATATTGTCAATCATAATAGAAATGAATGTGAGTTAAGGTTATATAATGATTATTTTGCTGAAAATCCTAAATTTACTGAAAGTCAATTTCGAAAAAGATTTAGGATAAATTGTCTTCTTTTTCTTTGGAACACAAATATAGTGGAAACTTATAATCCATATTTCAACACAAAGGACAAATGCTTCTAGTGTTCTTGATTTATCTTGTCTTCAAAAGATAACTCTAGCTTACAGAATACTTACATATGATATTCCTGCAAATCTTACTGATGAATATTTTCAAATTGAAGAAACTACTGTGATAGAAAGTCTTAGAACTTTCGTCAAAGCAATCAGAGAAGTTTTTGGTGATTGGTATCTAAGGGCACCAAACGAGGCTGATATTTGTCGATTATTATCAATTGGAAAGCAGCGTAGATTTCCCGGAATGTTAGGGAACATTGACTGAATGCATTGAAAATGAAAGAAATGCTCAATTGTATGGCGGCATGAGATGTATATTGGTCATTGTCGTGAACCAACTATAATTCTAGAGGCGGTGACTTCAAAATATCTTTGAATATGACATGTTTTTTTGGAATGCATGGATCATTAAATGATATTAATGTTCTTGATTGATCATCTATCTTCGCTGCACTTGCTGAAGGTCGTGTTGTTCTTGTCAATTATACAATTAATGAGCACGAATATACAATGGGATATTATTTAGTAGATAAGATTTATCCTAATTGGTCAATCTTTGTTAAGACAATCTCAAGACCATTAAGAGCAAAGAGAAAATATTTTGCAAGTAGGCAAGAGTCTACAAGAAAAGATGTGGAGCGGGCATTTGGGGTGCTCCAATCTTGTTTTGCAATTATATGTGGACCTGTTCATTACTGGGATAAAGAAACGCTTGCAAATATTATGAAAACTTGCATAATAATACATAATATGATTATTGATGATGAAAGAGTAATGAATCTTGAATTTGACCATGAACGTGAAGTCAATTCATTTATATCAGTGTCACATGCTGAAATACCAGAATTACATGATTTTCTTCAAACTCATAATCAAATCAGGAATAGAGCAACTAGCTCTCAACTACAAGAAGATTTGGTTGAACATTTATGGGAACAATATAACAACGAGTAGAATCATTAGATTTAAACTTCTTATGTCATTATAAGTTTCAAGTTTTTGATGTTTTTCTTTATTATGGTTGCTATCTTTTAAGTTAGTTAATCATAATTATTATTGTTAAGTGTTAGAGGAACTTTAAAAAACTTATGAATTGATATCAATTTTATAATAATATATTTAAAATAACCAAGAATTTTCTACATATTTAATTAAAAATACATTACATTATAATAAATCAATCAAGTTAATTAAAAAAATTAAAACCCTTTTTTGGCATAATTTCTAACTTTTTATTTTGAAAAAACGCTGCAAAAATTAGATCCAAATTAAAGATACCCATTTTCATAATTTCTTTTTCTTTCTCAATCCTATCCAATTCTTGTTTCTCTTAACTTTGTTGAATCATCATGGCTCGTTGTTCTAAAATAATTTGCCTGTCTTGTTTCTTCTGATCCTCAATTTCAACTAGAGTATCCCTGAATTATTGTAAGAGATTTGTTATAGTTACCTCCCCAGCTTTATATTTTTTTTATCTACATTTAAGTCATTCCTTTACAGCCTTCTGACCGATTGGTCTATCTTGATAAATCAATAGTTCACTATCTTTTCAAAAACTAACAGAATCAGGGATAAATGGAGTTGATGAAACCGAACTTGCATTGACATGACTTTTTTTTTTCTTGTTTGACCTTTGATGTTGACTTGCATACTCAAATTGTCATTTGAGTTCTTTTCTTAAGATAACTTAATAATGTTCTAGTTAAAATCATTTGCCAACGTAATAAGCATATATTTGCCGAGCATCATTAATTTGATAAAAAATTAAAGAATTCAATAATATTAAAATATGTGTTAAATAATTTAACATGAAAATAAATATTAAAATTACCCTTGATTCTTCGGTCATTCTACTTTACTAATAATTTTCAATTTGAGTAACAAATCCAACAAATTTACTGACTTCTCTATGTATTTCTTGTCATTTACTTGAGATGTTTACTTGGGAATGATTATTCAAGTTTCCTTCATTCTCTATAAAGTAAGCATGTACTCGAGCTCATAATTGTTTTGTTTGTTGTTCAACTCCTGTAATTTGATCCTTACTTGTATTTAACCATGCAGAGACAAGTAAACAATCTTCTTCCAGTGAGAAGTTTTTACTTGTGATTTTTTATTGTATGGACATTTAAATTCGAGTATGTTAAGTCATTAACTAATTGATTAGAATCACTTGGTTGAAAAAGAAAATCTTCTGACTCACTCATAAAAAAATTAGTAAAAGAGTTTGGAAAATTTTAATCCATCTACATTAAAAAAAAAAACTCAAGTTAAAACCTTATAAAAGGGTGTAAGGAAGATGACATTCAATGTGTAGCAATTTTATAGTTTATATACATGTGAATTAATAATAAGAATTGTCTTCTACTTGTTCTAACATTAATCTACAACCATTTCAATTTGATTATTTTTGGGAACTAAAAGAGGATTGATATTCTAGTTTAGTTGTATTTTTAACAAGACAAGATATACTTCATATTTTTATCAATATCAGCTACCATCATTACTTCCTTTTAATTTTGTCAAAGATAGCAATATAAATAAAAATTATCTTCCTTAACCCATATCAAAAACATAAAATAACAAAGAAATAAAAATCATCATAGATAGCAAATTAATAACAAAATGTCTTAAGAATCAACAGATGCAAAAGAAAAAATATAAAAAATTCTTAAGCAAACATACCTTTTAATTTCAGCTAATTAACACAGTTGATGTTATTAATTAACTAGAGAATAATTGATTTTTGTTTTTCTAAATTAGATTGAAGGGTGAGGCACAATGTAGGTTTTGAAATTTACAGTTAAGTTTTCTAAATTCTATTATGCTTTTAAAAGAAAAAATTAAACGTTGTGTTGTTTTCTTCCTTTAGTTCATTCTGCTTTTAAAAGAAAAAAATTAACGTTGGTCAACGGATACAAAATAACGATGTTGGCTAATAGATATAAACCAACTGAAAAAAATGGTAACTAGTATTATTATTTACATTTGCTTTTTGCTATATAGAAATGACAATTATTGTGTTTAAAAGTTATTTTAGCTGTCTATTTAGCTGGAGTGCATAGAAACAATTATAAAAAATAAAAGTACAATATTTTTCTTTTGCCTATTCTTTTAGTTGTTCGGTTGAAGATGCTCTTACAACATTGTGATAGTAAGTTAATATTGTTTCGAAAAAATATTGGTTTCGATGTTTAATCTTTGAAAATAAAGAGTAAACTTTTTGATAACAAATCAACATATTTATTATAAGTTTATTAAAGAAGATGGATGACTAAGTTGCTAGTTAAATATCAAATGTGGGATTGTTAAAATGCTAGTTAAAATTGAAATTGAGAATATAATATATATATATATATATATATATATATTGATGATTTTTAATTTAAATATTATAGATTTAACTACCACTGTTACATCATTAAATAAATAATGCTTTATATCAAATATTTTTTATTGTTTCATTAACTTATCTATAATTTCATCACGTATGAAATTCATCCGATAAGGGCTATAATTTTCATGGTTTTTTGAATGTGCAACAAAATCAGATAAAATATCACAAAAAAATAAAATTATAATCTCCTTCTAATTTATATAGTGTCATTAAATAATATTAAATATTAATTTTTCAATTAAAATACAATTAAAAAAATAAGATTTTTTTATCAGGTCAGGCGTGTTCCAATGAATAATGAAGATACTATTCATATGAACAATGTCAAAATAAATTAATTTATCTAATATTATTCGGGTGAACAGTACCGTATGAATTAATTTACTAATATTGTTCACTTTTTAAAGGGAACAGTATTGAACAGTGCCGAGAATTAATCCATGACAGGAAAGGAGAAACAAATTAAAATTGCTTTTTGCTAATCAATGTCTGAAATGTGAATGTTTGAAATGTGAATTGTGGTAGGTCTCACATAAGATAAATAATTTTTTGTATTTTACTAAACATGTTATTTCTGTGTTTTGTTTCAAATATAAAAACAATCATGTAAACAAATATAATCCAAATAAAGGACATGAACCCTTGGATCCTAAACACACTCGACCTAAAATTTTTATTTTCTAAAACTGTAAATATATTTTTAACCTTTTAAACTTTCAACCTATATGAAAAACGTTTATTCTTTGAACACTTGATAGAGAGTTTTGAGTTTTACACTATATAATAACCAAAATTTATTATTTATGTATAATTTATTTTAATCATATTAATATTATATACTAAAATATTTTACATTAAGAAATAATTTCCAATAAAATTCTAAAATTTAAAGTTAAAGTTATTGAATCCCATTTTTAATTTAGCTTTAAATATATTTATTAACCATATTTATATACAAATTCCCTAACATGTATTTATTTATTTTTTAATTTTTTTTTCTTTCCTCCAAATGCCAACTCCATAAAGTGAAAAAAATAAATAAATTAACAAAGCTAGGTTAGTTGCCTCCTCGGATTCGAAGATAGTACAGGTGAGCTACTCTGTGTCTTCCTTGCAAGTTTCTGAATGATCTCTCCACACTCAACCTCCTCTGTATATTCTCTTTGCCTTTGGAATACAGACAAGAACATCGCCATCTGGACACGCCTCCACGCGGTTAGCCAGAAAATCGCCATCTGGACATTGCATGTTATGATAAAAGTTAATTCAAACGACTAAATAAAACCCCTTTTTTTATTTTCAATCATTTTTTAATATTATATATATATATAATTAATTAATTTTCGTATGTATTTTTTTCTCCAAGATCCAAATCAAAGTAAGGGCATTATTAATTCATAAATATTAATCTTGATATAATCTGTCGATTCCATCTAATTCAGATGAGGAATATAAAAAACACCGAACGCAATCATATTATAAAATTGAATATGAAATGTTACTGTATCCGCTTGATATATATATATATAAATTATTGGGATCCACAAATAATATTATAAAAACCATATACTAGAGCTTGATCCGTATACATTCGAAGGACTGTTTTTTTTTTTTTAATTTCTGAAATCTACTAGTTGGTCTACAATTAACCAAATTGATATTTTTCATGAAATCTAATAATATTAAGTTTTTTATTTTATTTTGAGTTTAAATTTAATTTTTAGAATTATTAATTTGAGTTTTGTAAATTTTAAAATTATTTGAAAATTTATAAAATTAATAACTTATAACATTAATTAATATATATATAAATTGATTTGGATATTTATAAATATATATAATTTGTTTATTTTAAAAAGTAATATGGGTACATAGATACACACACGGTTTACCATAAACCCTTTGTGCTCTCCAAAATCCAGAGGGTAAAAAAATCCGTTCTCCGAGGCAACAAAACGCGTCCCCAAAGCGCCTTTAAGACCGTTCTCATGAGGAGATGAGAAACCCCATCTGCTCCTATTCCCTCCCAGCGCCATAACCCCACAACATTTCAAGAAACCACAAAAGAGAGGGAAAGGATGTTCCAAGAGAGACATCGTCATCAACATCGTGGCCCACCCCATGGAATCCTACTAGCAGTAGTAGTCTGCGTAGTGGTGCTAGCTCCGTTCATCTTTGGTGACCAAGGAGCAGCCATAACCGAGGGTTTCGCCGAGCTCTTAAGCCCGATGGGTCTCTTACTCTTGCCCATTATCCTTCTCCTGGCCATCCAGTTCCTTTCCTCTGATCGTGGCTCGTTTGTCTCCGCTGTCTTCTCTACCGGTGAGCCCGATTCCTTCCACCGGGTTAGTGGATCACCTGTTGGTGTTGCCCTCTTTCTTGCTCTGGTCTTGTTCTTGCTTTACAATCGTATGTTCTTGATCCTACCCTCCCGATGCCCCCTTAACTAAAAATCAGTTTATTTTATGCCTTAAAATTTTTTTTGAACAAATTTAAAAATTATTTATTTATTTATTTTAAATTAATATTTTTTAAAAAGAAATTACAAAAAAAAAGAAATATGCAATTACTTTTAACACCTTGATTATGTTTTCCTATGCCAAATCATAAGAAATTACTGGTTACTAATTTGATAAGAAAAGGATGCAGAAAACCTTGCGAGTCTACAACGCCCACAACTCCTAGCCTTTCTCACGATGAAGTGAGGGTATTATGGTAATTTAGGCTGTTGTTTATTCAGTTACATGAATAAAAATGTGAATCAAAGGTAGATGAGCAAATCCGACCATTAAAGACGTTATCACCACTATCCTCTAAGCCAATTAAATACGTTATTACCACTAATTTTCAAGCTGGATACTGTATTTCTAAGGTCCGGGTTGGAGTTTGACCCGGTTTAAAGATCCGGTTTGAAGCTTGGATTATGGGTCAACTGATGTTATTTTATTTATTAAAATAAAATAGTATTATTTTTATAAAATAAACTGAGCACAACTTAAGTGGATTGTCTCCTTTTCTAGGGTACGTTTCCCTAAAAAAAATCAAATGTCAATGTTTGTCATTTTCGGATTTGTCATTTTCGTTTTTAACCTGAAATTAAATGAGACGAGGGAATATGGTGGTGGTTGATTTTTAAATATATCTTTATTAGAAATATATTAAAATAATATTTTATTAATTTTTTAACATTTATTTTTATATTAATAAATAAAAATAATTTTAAATAAGATATATTTTTAAATTTTATCAAAATTTGGATTATCCAGTTAAATATATCCTATATCGAACTTGTTTGTTTTTATATTAATAATCTTTAAAAATTAAAAGAAATAGTTTTGAAAATTTATTTTTGATATGCAAAAACAAAGAAAATGTAATTTTTTATTAATTTAAATTAATATTTTTTAGATCATGATATTAAAAATAAAATTTAAAAAATAAAATAAATATTATTTTAATATATTTTAAAAAAATAAAAAATAATCTTTTATCACCAACATCATATAAAAAAATCATATGGGGGTGGAGATTCAAATATGATCCAAGTCCATTATTTATTGTTCACAGGTATAATAATAATAATAATAAAAAGCAGTTTAGCTACTTGTAGTAATAATGACTGTCAGGGCATCACGTAGAAGGAGATGGATGCACTTCTCGACAGGCAGATGCAGAAATAATGCATCAGACTGTCATCATCACATGGAGAAGAGTTTGATTTTTTCCTCACAAACAAACAGCTTTTAATATTTCCTTTCCTTTATGCACATGGAGTACATATTTAACACCTTTTTTTTTTAATTTAGATTTTTTTTTGTTTATATTTAATTATTTTTAAATTATTTTGATATAGTAATAATAAAAATGAATTTTAAAAGATAAAAAAAATATTATTTTAATATATTTTTAAATAAAAAATACCTTATAACACAACATATACCATATAGAAAATAAAAATAAAACCTTGTCAACAAATTAATTTGGTAATTTATTAATATAAAGTCTGACTTGTAGATGTTTTTTCACCCAGTTTTGTTTGATTTTACATTTTAAAAATATTTTAAAAAATTTTATTTGTTTTAAATTATTTTTTTTATTTTTATATTATTTTGATGTGTTAATGGTAAAAATAATTTTTAAAAAATAAAAAAATATTATTTTAATATATTTTTAAATAAAAATATCTTAAAAAATAATTATTATGAGACTTCAAACAAGAGTACCTGGTAGCCTGCAGTGAACAATTAGAAATCTGACTGGAGATAGCAACAGTAAACATGAAAGCTGTGCAGTTGATGAGATGAAACTATAGAATAATCCTCAGCTCAGCACCAATCATGAAGAAACTCAAGAAAAAAACCCTAAATCCAGACAGCCATACGAAGAGGTGTTCATGGGAGGCACTCACACTGCCTGCCATGGAGCTGAATTGCGGTCATCGTTGATTAATGCAAGGCTGAAATGACGATCAAGATGAACAGTACAGATGTTGATGGAGAAAGACCAAATAGCTCTTCATATATATATATATATGTATGTATGTATGTCTTGCTCTTTTCTGAGCTGTAAATCTTTTTATTCCATGACATCAATCTTGAAAGGAAAGAACAGAAGCAGCAACGCACAAGGTATGAACAAGCTGTGTGCAAATTGCAAAATTGCACCTTCTTATATCAGATATAAAAGAAGCTCATGGCATAGACTCTGGGTGTTATAAAACCTCGTTAGTGTGCATCCTGGGCCGCCATGGCAGATGGTGCGTGGTGTCCTCTTGAAGCAGCAATAGCAACGTCATGTTTTGGACTCCAATTTCATAACCTGATTTTTTATTTTATTTTATTTTAAATTCAAAAACAGCAGAAATAACAAAAAATTATACCTTTTATGACTGCTAATTGAATATTGATTCATGATTCATTGGATCTATGTTGATTTATTTAGATTCGAATGCAATTTGAATATAATTTATGAAGTTAACAAGACTTGATGTTGGAATTTTTTGTATTGTCAGATGTTTTTCTATGTTATTGGGTGATGAATAAATAATTTGCGTGGAGTTGATACCTTGATTAAAGCATGTTATTGCATTTTATCATTAATGATCTTAGTTTAATTTTATTAAATTTTTATAAGTTTATCTTGTAATTAATTTCAAGTTCTTTATATTTTTTTATTCCTGCATATTTAATATTTGAAATTGTAACCTATACATAAGATGTCTTTTTGATATTAGATAAATTGGTTCCCTTCCACAAAATAAAATCTCTTTAAGAAATTATTTTTTAAATTTATATATAGTTAAATCTCTCAAAAAAATAATTATATTTGTAGAAATAAATAAAAAATATACAGCATGATTTAGTATCTTTGAATATAAAAAATCAAGAAAAATAGTGAGAACTTGGCTTGTATTTTAAATATACCAAAAAAATTTATTTTGTTTGTTTATATATCAAAAATTATGAATTTATATATGAAACATATTCTTGATATTAAAAAAGAATATAAAATACATGTTTTAACATTAGAATGATTATGTTTTAACCTGATAATATAATAATTTTTTTACCAAGTATGATTTTTTTTAATTTAAACTTTAGACAGACCAACAGTTAGAAAGTACATTAGGGTATCTTATTTTACATCAAATAAATAAACAACACAATTAACCTATATATTTTTCTTTTTAGTATTAGATAAATTGGCTCCCTTCCAAAAAAAAATCTCTCTAAAAAAATATACTTTTTTAATTTACATATAGTCAAATCTCTAAAAAATTAAATTATATTTGCATAAATAAATAAAAATTACATGGCATGATTTAGCATCTTGAATATAAAAAATCAAGAAAAATAGTGAGAACTTGGCTTGTATTTTACATAAACTGAAAAAATTTATTTTATTTGTTTGTATATTAAAAATTATAAACTCATACGTAAAACATATTTTTAATATTAAAAAAATATAAAAATATATGTTTTGACATTAAAATAATTAGATTTTAATCTAATAAGATAATAATTTTTTTACGTATAAATCTTTTTAAATTTTAAACAAACAAACAGTTATAAAGCAGATTAGAATATCTTATTTTATATCAAATAAACAAACAGTGCAATTAACTTTTAATACAGCATACCAGGACAGGAGTAATACATTCTCTCCATATATAATCAGTACTTTTATTCAAACTCCGAGACCAGTTAAAAATTTTAATTACTAAAATATTATAAACTCTGTTTTTATTTTTTTTAAGAAACAAGAGTTAATTATTCTTTTCACCCTTCATCATAAAAATCCTATTTCAGAAAAACGGTCGCCCGTGATGCTATATAATACAACAGACCACATTCTCAAGTAGACCTCTTCATGCAAAATCAGACCAACCTAGTCAACCAGTTTTATTTTTGAGCTTATGATAGGCCTCGAGCTTTCAAGCCTTGTCTAATGAGAAAAAACTACATTTGTGAGAAAAATGGTTGAAATCCACACCATAAAAACCACCAAGTCCGTTGTCCCCGCACTACCGCGGGCTATTTTCTTAACTGTGCATTGAACTAGATTGAATCAACCGATGATTGAGAAAAAAAATATATAAACAAACAAAGAAAGTGAGCGAAACAATTTAACCACCATGTGGCAAGGCAAGGTAAAGTAGTGCGAAATGACATACAAATGAATATTTATATGAACAGTAAAGCATCATAAGAAACTCAGTTATATAACATGGAACATGACAAAATAAAAATGGACAGACAGAGAAAAAAATACCCTACTGACAGATGTGTTGTCACAACCACATAAGATAGTCTGGTGAAGGGACTAGATTCTTCCTCAAATGAATCAATTGCCGTAGTTGCTTATGTAAGAGCCGAGGATATAGGTTGGGGAGCACCGGCATTCAATATGAAGAACAAGTGGTGAATGATGTGCGCATACTGTGTATGAAAAGACTTTGCAACATGAAATACGGATATCACATGCATAGGTGTAAATTTAAAACACTGCTGCTTCTTTTAAGATTCTGGTGGTGACATGGTGACTTGTATTTGAAAGTTCATGCAGACTCATAAAGAAATGCCTGGGTTTTGGGGACATTGGCATCTAGTAATCAAGTAAATAAAGTTTCATCACATGCTGTAACAAGGATAGGCAAAGAGTTTCATCATAGAACTTGTGAAAAAAACTGAGTATCTTCGAGAGAAGACAAGTTGTGTTTCCTGCTATAAAGACAAACTTAGTTCATCAACGACATCAGTTCCAAGGACAAACAACAGTGAGCAATTTGGAATTAAGGAAGACATGCGGAATTTTCGATAATGGCAGCATTTAGTGGTAGCATATTCAAACTGTTCCTTCGGATTGTTGAGGATCAATCTTAGATAAGGAAGCGCAGCAGAAGGAATCAGGCGAAGGTAGATGAGGTAAGAATTTCAAGCGTAGCATTGTATAGAATAATGACACATCAAATAAGAAACTTGTACAGGAATCCAAGAGTATAGCTGCTTAGTTAAATTCAGGGGGAAGCCAGGTTACAAGTTGGAACTTGAGAGACCACACTGTGACCTTGCACAGCTTCATGCAGACCAGTAAAATATCTGATTATTGTGAAAGTAAATAACGTGATAGTGGATAAACTCATACTACTAGTTTATCCACAAAACCCAGAGGGGAGAAGACTTATTGTGGACAATTAATTGATAATAAACACGAGAGTTTTATGCATATTCACATATTGTAAAGAGAATGTACAATAGACATATACCCAAAGGACAAGGAAGAGATTGAAACCACAATGTTGGCCAAATGGTGAAATTTAAGAAGAATGGGATAGAGGGAACCTAATTCTAGAGTGATATTTCAGAATAACATCTTATCTCCAAAGCAAGCACAGAAACCGTCCCTGATAATGAACTAACATGTACCTACACAACCATGGAGACAAACACACACAACATAATATTCCAAAGACATCAAACACCAAACTGGTTAGGGTAAGGCTAAACCTTTATATTGCAATCAAAATCTCGATACAATTATGCCTTGAGTCCTGCAAGTGAATCTCATTTGTATAACTTGGGAACTACATCCTTCAATAGCTTAGCACAGACAACACCATATGTATTCCACTAAAACGCATCCATCTTCGAATCATACATGGAGCCAAACATCAGATAGTGAGACATGTCACTAAATAGACGGTGACACGGACATCGAAGATCTCCATATGATCAAAGTGGCATTAAATGAAAACTAAGTGACCTTCCTCCAAACAAGCATCAGTAGTAAGAGTATTTCATACAGGAAAGCCCTTCATGAAATCAGGCACTGAACAATCATCTGAACCAGAAAAATAAAATGAGAAAATGACATAATTCCCAGTCACGAATAAACAGGGTAATGAGCTTACCTTCATGCTAATCCGAGATCACGTAGCTTATCACAGTTAGGAGTGGGCATATTCCTACTCCATTGACGTCTGCGGATTTCTATGTTACAGTACCGCCAAAGCATATTTCTGTAATCCTTAATCACACTGTCTTCAATGCTATCTCGAGCAGGACTTCCAGGAGGAAAGTTCTTATCAAATGCTGATGACTTGACAAAATACTCCACGCCATACTTTTCAGTAGACATGGGAATCTGATAAGCTACATTCTTAAGCAAAGAGTACTCGGGCTCTGAAAACGGCAGATAAGCAAGCAAAATAATCAACAAGAAGGGCAGTATTTGCAGCAGAACAATCAAATTAGGTCCCCCTCCCTGCTCCCCCCTCTGTTGATCATCCGTTCCTCTATTCCTATAAACATGACGAGCCCTAAACACATCTGTCTGGCCAAAAAAAGCCCTGAATATCTCATCAGGATCAAACTCGTCATCATAATAAGAATCACGCGCACTTGTTCTCCGCCGCCTAACATTATTATTATTATACTGCTGATTATGCTCAAACCCGTCAACCAAACCCGTCTGATCATACTGCTTCCTGGAATCACCATCACTCAAACACTTAAACGCCTTGCATAATTTCTTAAACGCCTCCTCCGATCCCGGAGCTTTATTCTTATCAGGATGAACTTTCAACGACAGTTTCCTATACGCCTTCCTAATCTCTTCAACGGAACAACTCTTTTCGACCCCAAGAATCCCATAGCAATCCTTATTCCTATTAATATGCCTAATCAAGTGCACATGCTCCTCAGTAAAACTCCTCTCCGCACTCATACCCTCATCACTCTTAACAAAACCATTCGTATTCCTATCCTTAGGATCACTTTGATCCACAGAAGCGGAGTTTTCCGAGGAATCAAGCTTCTCACATGCAGATAAAAGATGATTAACAGACAAATTATGATTAAGACGTTGCGCCATTTTAATAAATTTGAAAGCGCGTTGCTTATTTCCGGATGCGATTGCTTCTTCGGCAATTCTAACACATCTTATTGCTTCATCTTTGTTTCCATCCATGATTATTATTAATTTCCACAACCTCAACACAAACAATTGAAGAAAATATGTGTAAAGATAACGAAGACAATTTAGCAATGTTATTATTAATCATCAGATATTGAAGTAGGAAGGAAATTGAGAGTTACCTGGTGATAAAAATATTCGATCTGAGAGATAGAGAGGGGGAGCGAGACAGAGAGGGGGTGTGCCTCTGCTAGTAGAAGACCATCTAATCACCCAAAGAAATGTTTGGTGTGGGTTCGATATTTATACTGATGGGCCCAGGACTGGGCCCAGGACCACCTGCCAATTCTTGTTTATGACACCCCGTTCTAATGCCACTTTTTAAAACTAGACGGACCAACAAGGTAACCTGTAACTTTTCATCTACACTAGATGAGGTTTTAAAAAACTAAAACGAGAATTAATCCAGTGTAATTTTTTTATTGTTTTTTTAAATAAATATTTTTTATTCCTTTATAAAATAAAAAAAATGGGTTCACTTGGATTAAAAAAAACCAAAACAAAATCTTGCTTTAGTCATTCTAAATTTTAATCGAATTTTAATGAATGTGTTTCAGTTATATTTATCATTTTATTTTTAAAATTTATATATTTTTTAATTTTATTTTTTAATATTTTATTTATTAAAGATTAAATTTTATAATTTTCTATAATTTACTCTTTTTTTTTATATTATCTCTATTTCTAGTTTAATCTAATTGACTTGATTTATATTATCTCAGTTATATCATGTCACAGTATTTCTAGTTTAATCTAATTGACTTGATTTTTTATCTATTTTTTAATTGAAATTTTTTAAAATTTTATTATTTAGCACCTTAAATATTAGATTGATTATTAATCAAGTTTTTTCATTATTTTAATTTATTTTTTATAAAATTATTTCAATCTCATTACATGAATTATGAATTTTATAAATTAACTTGGATGGATTTAGGTCAATTTGTTATGTTTTTTTTATTTTTTTTTTCATTTTATCATTAAACAATGAGTTTATAGGAAATTAAATTTCATAATTTATCTTGATTTATTTTATATAAGGTTATCATGATTTTATAATTTGAGATGCAGATTTCAAAGGTTAATATATATTGACTCGGCTCAATCCAATATGTTATTATCTCAATATTAAAAAAAAATATCATCTTAAATTTTGTTTTTAAAGTCAAACTACAAGATAATTATCTTTGAATTTGTCAAATCAATTGAGTTACATTAAATCTGCTCTAATATAATTTAATTTTTTTTACTAGAAAAACACTAGCTATGTCTAAATATTTATTTTTACATTAAAAAAATTAACTTGATCCGTAGCATAATAAGGATCAACAAAACAATCTAATAGTTATTAAATAAAAATATTTAAATTTTAAAATTATATTTAGATACTTGATATTATTGATATTGTATTTATAATTTTAATTCTATAATTCAAGTTAATTTCTCTTTAAATTTACATATTTAACTTAAGTGATGGAGATTGAAACTAAAACGGTATGTAAAACAGTATTTTAGTGAATTTTAAAATTTTAAAATAAAACAGAATATATATATATATATATATATATTTCTTTTCTATCCTAATTATTTTTATCTTTTATATTCTAAAATAATAGATAACATATAGAATTATTTAGTTAAATATTTAATTTGGGGTGAGATTACCTTCAAAAATATTTTAACAATATAAAGCGTATTCATTAATCTGTATATATTATATGTTTCACAAAAAAAATATAAATAAAAAAACTAAGGCGCGTAGATGAGCACCACACTAAAAAATTTGCTAACCAAACGTTAGCGTTTGGCGTGCAGGAAATATACAAAAAAAGTTTTTTTAAAGTGAATTTATTAAAAAAATATTTTTATAAAAATATATTCTGATTAATTATGTGTATGGTAAAAAATAATATATTTTGAATTACTAACTTTTTAAAAATAGTATAATTTTTATTTATATCAATCTTTTTTTGTTCCCTGTAAATTATTGGAAATAATATTTTTTTTGGAATTCTATTTCTATATTATGATTTATATTTAACATGTTGTGTATTATAATGTATGTTCTAGCAATATTGTCTAAATCAAATCAAAACAATAATATATATCTGCATATTAAACATATTGATATATCCTAATATACTATTCCATATACAATATTATATATTTGAAATATATTTTATTAATATATAAGAGAATAATAAAGTATTTTGTCATTGTAAATTTTAAATTTTTCATAAAAAAGTGTCTTTTTCCATTTCAAAAAACACTCTTCTCATTCATTTAAAAACAAAAAACAAAAAAAACTATAAAGTAAATTTTATTAACTAGTTTTTCAAAGTATAACCAAACATCAAAATAAATAAATAAAAATTACTTTCCAGCTAAAATTAATCATAATATGCTTTTAAAATAAACCTCCAGAACAGAAGGCTAGAGCAATATCACAAAGTTTTGCTCCCGTCTACCATTTCAACAAATCTGCCGACATATTGAAGATGAACTGAATACGAAGAGAGGAAGAATTTCATAAAGCTTGCTAGTATCTACATATAAAATATAGTGTCCAGTAACCCAAAACTGAACTATATCATGTTCAGGACATCAAAAATGGTTCTTGCTTTGATACATGTTAGCTGCACTGTGATGATAATAAATAAAAATTACATATCTGAACCCCCAACTTGATGCTTCAGTATTTTTCAGATGGAAGGAAGAGAAACTTTAGAAATCAGTTTTCATCATCAGAAAAGAAACTCTGTTTCCTTCTCAGCGATTCTAATACATGCGGAGGACGATCAGTACGAGCACCAGTACCTTCCTGGTTTGGCTTGAGTTTAGGCCTACTAATGGAGCTAAGTGGTGGTGTTGCTATTCCTCTGTTAACTTCTCTTAGCACAGACCTGACTCTAGCTTCAGCAACTGCATTTGCCATTGCCGATGCCACTCTTGAATCACTTTGCTGGTTTTCATTTAAGTTATCCTGAGCTTTTGTTCCACCTGCAGTCTTAGAAGCCCCAGGTGAAAGAAAGCTGCTATGGTTTTGCATAGAGGCTACGACCACAGCAGCTGCTGATTTTGCCTTGGATGTTTCGTATTTTTGCATGTCGTAAATGAGCTCTTTCTGAAGTTGCTTGTCAGCGACTAATATTTCATCAATCTCATTCTTGTAATCCTTGAGAATAATCCGGAGACATTCCATGAGCGAACCTGTAAGTGGGCTGTTCTTGCTTTCTAGTAGTCGTTTAAGCTCTATAAAGATGGGGATGGTATTTTGAATAAGACCCTTCTTCACTGCTTGAGTTATGGCCCCTCTCTTGGCAGCTGCTGCAGAGACTCCATCTCCACTTTCTTCCTCTACATCTCCCGCATCAGTCTGTGACCCACGGCCTGATGGGATTCGGATCTCTTTGCACGCAAGAATTTGAAAAGCATCCTGCTCCCCCAATTAACAAACAGTAAGAACAACAAGGCGAGGAATCAAAATTATTACCCACCCCTCTGAATTACCACCAAAATAAAAATTGAGAAAGTCTTATTCACTAGGGAATTTGGTAAAAGATGGAAACTATGAGAAGTCCAGCTGCCATTTCACTAAGAGCAAAGGGCAGTAGGTGACTTCTACCAATAACAATCTGGTGAAATGATGGAGAAACCTTGAATGAGAAGCATGGTCGGTGATCTCTTAAACTAGAAAAGCACAGCAATTGAACACTTACTCTTGCCAATTAAACATATTCCTAAAGGGCTTATGGAAGTGTGGTTCTTAGATTCGCATAGGATTACTACCTGCAGAACAGACTGTCCCCTGACATCCTCCAGCTTGAGCATGCCATCTGATGCAGCTGCAAGAATCTCAGCACACAGCTTTGCAAATGTTGCCAAGAGGTGCTCGGGAGCCATTTGTTTCAGCAAAGAAACATAGATGTGCATTCTTTTGGACCTTGAGTTTTCATCATTACCCCTGGAAATGATATTCTTCAATAGATTATCTTCATTGAAAATATAGAGCATTTCTTTTCTTGGTTGCAGAATAACAGAGGCACCTACCTGATGGAAAATAGATGGCTCTCTGTTTGCGAACTTTTAGAGCCACAATGCCGATTATGGGCATCACAGTCATTCAGAACAAAAATAGCTTCCACAAAACTGTTGTAAGCTAGAAGCGGTGCCTTGACTGCACACAAGTTATATACATCAGTAAAGCCCAGGAATATGTCACCAAAATAAAAATGATGAGTTGTGATTGCCTATTGACCTTTTAGAATATTCCCAAAGAGGAAATCAGCTAATTCTCTAATCGTTTCTGACTCATCAACTAGTGACAAAAGAAATCGAAGGAAGAGCACCCCCCTCCACTTCACATAGTCCCTCTGAATGTAAAAATATAATTAAAAAGTGAAAAAGGAACAGTGATGATTACTCCCAGAAAAAGGAAAAGGAGACAATGGTATAACAAATGACAGAAACCCTGAAACAAAATTTAACCTGCAACAATCTTGAAAGCAGTATAAATGTCTGCCTCCTCACAAGTTCACATGGATCACGGAGACACTTGGTGATCTTCGATATGTAACTGTTGACTTCAAGAACAGCTAGTTAGTGTCAAAGAGATTATCGTCTAATACCAGTCTTTTTTTTCTCTATTTATGAAGAGACTCTTATTTAAAACAAAAAAAAAGTTCTGTCATTTGCCTACAGGCCTCACCAATCAACTAGAGCAGTATAGCGAATGCAAAAATCAGCCATCATTACAACAAGATTGTTTCTAAGAGCTGCAGAGTCACTCTTTTCAAGTTCCTGCAACATAAAGTGCATTGCAAGCATTTCAGAATTCAGAGGCTACTTTCAGCTGGAATGAGGAGCATAGTTTTACGGAGTCTTTGACACGAGGGGAAGAAACAAAGATGTAGCTTAAATAGCTCTCATGTTGTTCAAGTCTCGTGCAAAGAAAAAAAGGTAGCTAAATATATCACTGCAACTACAACCCCAGAGGCATTGCTTCATTAGCTCTGTTATTGTTCAAGAATCATGCAACTACAACTCCAAAATTGCGAACTCTTTCTA
Source organism: Populus euphratica (assembly GCF_000495115.2). Lineage (NCBI taxonomy): Eukaryota > Viridiplantae > Streptophyta > Magnoliopsida > Malpighiales > Salicaceae > Populus > Populus euphratica. The sequence goes on along the minus strand of NW_011501008.1, from coordinate 6,068 downwards.
ACTATATATTAAGATTCCTGATCAACAATACCCATCATTGCACTAAATGTCAACAAGAATGCTGAAGAAAAAGTTTTGTATTTACTGGAAATTCAATTGTAACGCTAGTGAGATGTTTGTTGGAACTATCGAACCTGCACAAACAAAGGAATATATCTTTTTGCATGTTCTTCGTCTGCTAAGCAAATCTTTCCCATTGTTAACCATGCTTGAATGTACAAAGAGGGAGCTGTCTGTTTCAGAGAGACTTGAGGGCCTGGCAATTTACTTAATTTTGGATCAGAATTTCCTGAAGTAATGATGGTGTGTAGTAGAGGAATAATGGTGCTAGTATCCGCTGAAGGACAAATGATAACCAAAAACCCAATGGAATAAACTGCAGTTACTGCTTCTGACAACAATCTAGATAGGGCTGCAGCTCTCTTGCCCTTCCTAGTCACACTTCTAGGAGGTGTGAAAAAAGCATCCCCCTTGTTTGTTTCTGAATCTCCTGTGATGTACTTCTCCAAGATCTGAGAAGCTTTAGAGAGAAGCTGCTGTACCCATTTGATGACCAGACTCTCAGCTTCATCAACATCCAAAGCCTTCCGCTTGCACAAGGTTCTGAGTGCTTTAACATGAGCATTAACCTGCATCAAACATGTCAACGCAATAAAACAAATCATACACATAAAGCCAGGAAAACATTGTGCCAACTCTTTAGTACTGGCTGCTTTAGGTTGCTTAACTCTTTCTAGAAACTATGCAACTAAAGTCATAGTGCCATTGCACTCAACCTCACAAGATTCTATCCTGCAAAGTTCACTTCATTAGAAAGTAACCAGATGGAAGCAAACTGCATAGTCCTTTCAGAGAACATATGTTCATTCTCTCTTTTCACACTTAATGGATTAAAGCAAAAGCAATATGCCCAAGATCAGCAGGATTAAAATTCTGTAAAAGGAACAGGAATAGTATACCTATAAGAGCTACTATCATTGCATTAAACCTTGAAGAATACAGTTCATGCTGTTTAGAAATCATAATAAAGTAAAGCACTGTCAGCGTATTCCTCCACATTTCTTATCCAACATCATGCTAAAGGTAACCTTTTGAAAACAGTGTACAAGCAAAATGAAAATTTGCATGACACTACTAAGAAACATTGGAAGCATGTCCATGCTGGATTCCCAGATGCATAGAAACTGAAGCTAAAGCTTGTCAAGATAAATTTAGCTATAAAAATGCAAGTCAGGCAAACTCTAGGTGTCTTTTGAAACCTCATACATAGCAATGGTGACCAAATGTATGGCCCAAGAAGGACACGTTTAGAAATCTAGAATACAGTAAAGCAATATAAGCGTGTTCACATTTCTTATCCACCATCATGCTAAATGTGAACTTTTGAAAACGGTGTGCAAGAAAAAAAATTAGTAGGACACTATCATGAAACATTAGAAGCATGTACATGCTTGATACCTCATGTATAGAAACTGAAGTGGAAGCTTGTCAAGAATTTAGCTATAAAAATGCAATTCAAGCAAATTATAGTGACTTTTGAAACATCAGAACATAGTAATGATGATTAATGTATAGCCCAAGAAGGATGCTAGCAGGAGAGAACAGAAAAGGAGACGCTCCTATATACTATTATGCATATGCTTGTATGGCTACCTCTGTTGAATGCATGCTGAACTCTTCAATTCTTATAAGCAAGTTATGAGCTAACTCTGCTGCAGGTTCAGGGGGCAGCTCAACAGAAACATTTGAGATTGTTTGCAGGAGAAAAACACGATCGCTAACCCATGCAACAGAGCTGGACTCTAGGCCATCTTCATCTTCATGCATAAATTCTTTAGGACATGGACTCTTAAACTCACCTACTGCTCTGTACTTGTCAAGGAGCTGCCAGTGATGATGGAGAAACTCCCAGTCAACAGCTTTTGAAAGGTACGCTGACACCTCTGATAGAAGAAACCAAGCACCAGGTGGAGCTGTCCACTTCTCTATTGGCATGGAATTGATCACCCAATAAGACTCAGAAGTCTTTATGATGTTCTGTAATGCTATAGCAATTTTAGGCCTCAGTCGTTTCTTCTTACCCAAGCTTGTGCAGATTTTCTTCACCCAAGGTGTCACCTCTCCATTGCAGATCTCCTTCAAAAGAACCAAGATTCCTGGAAACAGCAGACCAATCTCCCTTTCTATATCTTTTGCTTTAACATTGGAATCAGAGAAAGTGGTCTGGTTGCGTATGGTACCCTCGGATCCTGCTCTGGAAATGCGATCCAAAACCAGTTCCATGAACAAGTTCTCGCATTCTTCTTGAATACTACTTTCATTATCTGTTATTAATCGTGGAACAGAATGTAGCCACTCAATTATCACACTTTCATCTGAAAATGTTCTGAAAGCCTACAACGTCAATGAAGAACACAAGTTGAGGAAGAGAGAATGCACAAAAGAGCATACGCAACAATTTATTTATTTATCTATTTATTTTTGTGAAGAAAAAACAAACTGATCAAGAGGAGACACAACAACTTAGATAGGCGCACAACATACAAGGTCTAAACAAGCGATAGAGTACCATGTTTTACTCATGGCAACAAATTACTGACAGTATTAAACAAGGAAACATTCCATGAAGCACTAAAGTGGACTTACCTCTGACAGAGCAGAAATTGCGGCTTTACGTATGCTCACAAGTGGATCAGAACAAGCCATTCCCATAGTCTTGAGCACAACTCCATCAAAATTGCCACCCAAGATAGCACTCAACTTGGTGACCAAAACAAGTGCAGCCTTCCTAACATTTGCCTTCTCATCCATGCACCTTTTCCTCAAAATATCATTTACCCCTACTTCCACCTCCACTTGCCCAAACCCTGTTACTTCCTTCAAAACATCATGATTCTTATCATCACTTGACAAAAACCCCACTAACTGAGCCAAATTAGACAAAGCACGAGCTCGAATTCCAGAACTCGAATCCGAGCAACGCTGAATCAATGCCTCCACACATTTAAAACCCCACGAATCCTTCACTTTACAATCCAAACCCACTCCAATAAACGGATCTTTAAGCAACATCATTAAATTCAAAATCAAATCCACTCCCAAAAGCCTAAGACTGGCCTTCCCTTGTGTCATTTTCACCACATACTCGGCAAACGCAACTTGGTGCTCTACGTCCATCACTCTAACAATCTCTATTATCGCCTCCACTGCGAACCCTCGAGGCTCCGCCTTCTCTGGAGCCTTTTGAGCCAAATACCGCGGCAAATTCACCACCCCCTTCTTAACCCCGTCACTTGTTTTCCCTGCACCCACCATCAAACCCTTCACAAACCCCAAAGCAAAGCTCCTCGCTTGCGATTTCCCCATCAAAATCAACGGCGCTAACGCCTTCAAAACCTCCGCCGCTGTCTCCCCTTCCTCTCCATGCTCAGATTTCAAAACTTGACACAAAATCTTCGAACACAAACCCGCCAATCTCTCAAAACCCCCACCCATTTCCCTGCTGGTCGCCAAAACCAGAATTTCCACTACAGTTTGAACCAAAGACTTCAAACTATCAGGAAACCTGTTCAAATGAATCAAGTCTAAAACAAATACTAATCTCTCAATAACACATAAAAACACTCTCACATCAAAAAAGCCCTCACCCTCACCCTCGCCCTCGCCCCCATCCCCATCACTACCCCCATTATTACACGCAACAATCCCTCCTCTTTTCCTCCCTTTTCTCTTCTTAGCCACTCCTGAAGAATTTCCTTCTTGCGGGCAGCAGCGAGGGGACTTAACAGCCCGGCGAAGCGAGCGAAGGAGAGCGAGAAAAGAAATGGGATTGAAAAGAGTGAAAACTGGGGAATTAGGGAAAAGAATAAGAGAGAGGTAAATTTTTGAGGATAGGAGGGAGAGGTGCGTAGGGGCCGAGTCCATTGCGGAAGTGAGAGAGGGGAGAAGAGAAGATAAAGAGAAGGATTTAGAGGAGAGACTGGAGAGGAGTTGAGAAAGAATTTGGGGGTCATTTGAATCTAGGAGAGATTGGAGATTTTGGAGGTTTGAGAGAGTGAAAGGAAGTGATTGTGATTGGTTTTGAGTGTTTAGGGTTTCTTCTAGGTCTGTGATTAGGGCACGGACTGTTGGATCTTCTTCTTCTTCCATGAATTTGACAGGAATTGTTGCTGTTTTCTTTTCTTTTCTTGTTTTTTGCTCCTTTCAGTTTCTTTCTCTATCTTCAGGGTGAGGGCGAGGTTGAGGATGAGTCGCCCGCTCCAGTTTTTGTTGGAAATTTTTTAGAATTTTTGGCTTTCCCGCTTAGAAGTCTCTGCATTTTTTTTTTATTTTTTTATAAGGAGAAATTACTCCACCATTTATAGTTTTAAAACAGATTTGGGTCATGCATTTTAATGGTGTGCAGTATGATAATAGTTGTTTTTATTTTTTATTTTTTAAAAATTTAATTTTCATACTAAAATGACTTTAACATATAAAAAAATTTAAGTAAAACATAAATTTTAAATTTTATCCAATCTCTTTTTAGGCCGCAATTTAAAATGAAGGCTTACTGGAACATTTTTTTTTATAAAATAAAAGAATGTTGTTTTTGTTAAAAAATAAATAAATAATCAATGGATTATAAGTAAGTTTTTGACTGGATTACTTCTTTTTTTTTTTTTGTGTTTTGATATTGACATTAATGCAATTACTAAGGATTTAAAGTTTTATTTTTTTTAAATTTAAGTTATAAATTGTAATATTTAAAAGTAAAAAAAATCATATATCATAGAATATATGGAGTAATTTTTTCTTTTTATAATCATTAAATATAATATTTAATTTAACCATAATTATTGAAAATAATTTGATAATTTACCTAGAAAAAAGTTTGGATTACAGTAAAAAAGGTTGATATAAGATGATATTATATTTAACTATGGTTATTAAACATGATTTGGTGGTTGATCGTGTACAAAACTTGAATTATTAGTTAGGAGAGTTTTTATCTGATATAATTTAAAATATATTTTTAAAAAATATAAATCAAAATAATATTGTTATTTTTTTATATGATCATGGTAGAGTTATCCAAGTTAATTCATCCCTTTATTTTTATAAAACTTATACTGTTTTAGGCTTCAGATTAATTGAATCTTCAGTTTAACTTTCTAAGTCAATTCAATTTTAATAAATAATGGATTTAGCTCTAAATTTCAGTTTACTAATCTAGCATGTCTATTTATTTATTTCATTAGCTTGGCTGTGGGCATGAATTCTCCATCAAATTTGTGATCAAGAGAAAAAAATGAAAACAATTACTTTACGCATGTGTGTTTATGTCCTGTTCGTGATGATCCGAGGTGCAAAATTCCACGGGCGCAAGGGAGCTCACATCATACTAATTTCATACCATTCATTTCTTAATTAAAAAACAAAATAAAAGGCACAATGCATTTACTGTATCACGTGAGAGCGTTTATTATGGATTTGATATAAGTTTTTTTTTTTGTCTTTTAATTTTTTTATTTTGATCCTCTAATACTACATTGATCTAAATGGATTATTTTGATTAATTTTTATGTTTGTATATGAGAACCTTATGGTGTTGATAGAATATTTTGTTACTCGATTGATGTTGGTTTTACAAAATTAATTTTAATTTTATTTATTTAAAAGAATTAGAGATAAATAAACTGAAATTGAAAAATAAATAAATATTCAATCCTTTTTGTTTGCTAACATCAAGTACTTATTTTCATAGTTAAAGGAAGATTTTTTTTAGTCATTCACTCAACTTTTTTTTTTTAATTTGATCATTTTAATTTGAGTTTTTTTTTTTAAAAAAATTTGACTTCATTGCTTGTTTTGGTTACATAAATATAAGGTTCTTGTAATATCAAGGAAAATTTTATAGCGTTTAATTGACGATTATTTTGGTGAAATAAAATAAAAATATATTAATATAGTATAATTTAGTGTTAAGGGATCAAAATTAAAAGTGAAACAAATCTTGTGAGCTAGGGTAAATGAGCAATGCAAATTAGTTGGCGTGTGTGGAGGTTTCCAACCACTTTTTGGCGGGG
>NW_011501015.1:66193-66859 GCF_000495115.2 Populus euphratica | reverse complement strand
CTTCTGCAGCGAATTAGAATTCGCTGCTGAATTGGGTGTTCTGCAGTGAAATTTTGATTCGCTGCCAAAAATATGTCGGCTGCACCAAATTAGCATTCATTGTTGAAACCAACTCTTCTGCAGCGAATCAACATTCGCTGCAGAATTGTGTGTTCTGCAGCAAATTTTGATTCGCTGCCGAAATTGTGACGGCTGCAGCGAATAAGTATTTGCTGCTGAAATTTAGTCTTCTGCAGCGAATTAGCATTCACTGCCGAAATTGTGTTGGCTGCAGCGAATTAGAATTCTCTACCGAATTTTATGTTCTGTAGTGAAATAGCGATTTGTTGCCGAAACTGTGTCGGCTGCAATGAATCACTGCTAAAGTTGAGTTGTCTGCAACAAATTAACTTTCGTTGCCGAGTTTCATGTTCTACAGCGAATTTGTGATTCGCCACCGAAGTTGAGTTGGTTGTAGCAAAATTGTGATTCGTTGCTAAAACTGAGTGGTCCCCTACGAGTTAGCATTTGCTGCCGGAACAGTGGCAAAATGCACTTTTAAGTACTAATCAGTCGGCTGCAATGAATCACTGCTAAAGTTAAGTTGTCTGCAACAAATTAACATTCGTTGCCGAGTTTCATGTTCTACAGCGAATTTGTGATTCGCCACCGAAGTTGAGTTGGGTG
>NW_011501015.1:59698-65688 GCF_000495115.2 Populus euphratica | reverse complement strand
GTGACTATTAGTAGGATAGGAATGCAAACTCATATCTATAGATGTATATTATAATATGAACTTCTAAGCATGCAAACATAATATTATGTGTTTATGTAAATTTTCCTTTTAAATGAAATGTTGAATGTTGTTGATGTATGGATTGCATTTTGATGATGTGAGGAAAATAGGTTCATAAATTACTGACACGATATGTGTCAAGAAATTTTTTTTTTGTTGTTTTGGGGCTTGAAAAGTCAGGTTGTTACATTATATTATACTTGTTTGAAATACCATTTGTGGATCCTCTAATCTTGACATTTGCTGTTATTATTATTTAATCATTATATTGATCTTTCATCTCAAAGTTCCCATTAACTTCTTCTTCTTCTTCTACTACTACTACTACTACTATTACTAGTATTACTATTACTATTGTTATTTTTATGATTATTGTGATTATTGTTACTATTGTTGTTGTAAATGTTGTTGTATTATTTTTATCTATAATTTATACAATTAACCTTTCTGTGATTCGACCCCGGTCTTGTCAGGTTATTTATTACTTTGACACTTCTGCACTTGGTAGAAGACATCAATCTTTTGGTTGTGTCAATAACACAATGATAAATATATCATCACACACTCCCTCGTGTGTTGAAACTCAATAAGATATAACTCAAGTTATGTTTCACTCAAATTTTACCTTTTGTACTCACCTTTTAAGTTCTTTAAGAAACTACTCTAAAAATGATAACTTTGTAACGTGAACTTCAAATCTTTAAACTAAAAAAATCATGAAATAACCAATAACAATCAATGAAAATGAAATACAAATACAAAAATGATAACAAAATGAATTAGATACAAATACAAATGAAAACATAAAAGCAAATGCAAAAGTAAGAAACAAATGTAATAAGACTATAATAAATCCAAACTAATAGTGGTAAAGTAAGAAAAAATTTCTTGATGCACATTGACACAATAGTTTAATGATTTCACAATTTCAGACTTACCCAAACCTAATTGTGTCCAAATAACCCTGAAATCATCATTTAAAACTAAGATACCCAGTATTCTATGAATATCATAGTGTAGGTGTATATCTCTTAATTTTTTAATCCAAACTTTTGATGATCTAATTTGTTGTATAATTTATACTACTTGTAAATTATGATCTATTTATCATTTTTGTAAACTCTATACTAATTTACAATAACCAAAATGCAAAGATTTTTTTTTCTTATACACTACTTGCCGCTATCAGATTTAAGAAATAACAAAAAAATTAACATGAAAAAATAAATAAAGGATATAATATGATTGTAAGGCCTTGCTTTGATACCAACTCATGCGAGCCTAAAAGATAAGATACCTAGAACCCACACACAAGAAAGAACAAATTCAAGAAAGCTAAAATCAAATTTTGTTGATAAAATCTTAGTATAACAATTACTTAAAATGAGACACTAATATTATTAAAATGAAACATTTACCCAATAATTATAAAGAATCATGACAAGAATTATAAGGAATATGCTATGAAGATAATTATTCTTCAATAAGTTAAGATAATTCAATGAAGAGCTAAAATGTACAAGAATCTTCTCACACATAAACACACAATATATAATTACAATAATGAATATCAATCTTAAATAATATGAATAATAATTCTTACAGAAGAGTATCTATAGTGTAAAACTTAACATAACCATAATGGATTGATATTGAACTCACTTTAAATAAATATCAAAGTATTTAAAAACAAGCCCAAAATATAAAAACTAATAAAAATATTCAAGTCTAAAATATAAAGCTCTAATATTGCAAGTTATGAACTAAAATAAACACAAAATAACTAGCCTTAATATATATAATGTATAGCCAACTTTTAGGTATCCTAAAAAGAAAAGAAAAAAGTTGCTTCCTGTTTATTTCTATAGAATAAGAAAATCTTCTGCAAAGCTTGATGTTGCCTATTAGTTTCCTTTTAGGACATGGACATAATTGTTAGCTTTATTTTCAGATAAGAATTGCTAACATGAACCCTCATCAAAATAATTTTAATTATTGTCACCTATAAGTATTTTACTTATAGGCAATAAGTTCTTGTTAAATAAAAAGTTTACAAATCCTAATAAAACAAATAGCAGAACCAATATAATAACTTCTATCCTATATTATGATGCCTTCTTGAATTATAATTAATTTGAAGTTGTAACATAATATAAAAAAAAACCTTTAAAAATTTAAATTAAATATAATGATCTAAATAAAAGTTATTATTGTTAGTGTAAAGCTCCAAATTAAAAAATATTAAGCCAAAAATAGATTATAACATTATAGCTTTTATTCTATCACCATTTCCATTAAAAAAAAAAACAACAACAAGAAGAAGACCTATAATTTATATTTTGTGAAAATATGAATTTTTTCTTCTAAACCAATAAAATTTATTAGATAATTCTAAAAAAAAGGGTCATATACACCAAGAGGAAATGGGGTGAAGGAAACACTCCAACTCCCACAGGAATGACAGTTGATGTGCACCTCTGTTCCGTAATGCAAGGTTGTCAATTTTGTTATGTTCTAGCCAAAATGTTGAGTATATCTCATACCATTTTTAAAAATAAAACAAAGGTTATCAGACTTATCTTATTAAGGATTTTGAGTTATTTAGTTTAAATATCCTGGATTTATTCCGTTCGCTGCATTCTGTGTAAAAGATTGAAATGATAAAAGCAATGCAACTATTAAAGGAGTGGCCTACAAGCATCATTTATGAAAAATGAAAGAGAGAACTTGAATCTGGTGGGCAATATATCACCTTCAACAAACATCCTGCTAAAAATGAAAGCAAAAGAAATAGAATTTCATACTAAATTCTTAATATGACGATGCCATTGACATAGATGGTTGTAGACTACGAGTTTCATTGACATAGTTTTCCAGACTTACTCATCAGGATGATGCAAGATGTTGTCAAAAAGCTCTACAGCGAGAGATGAAGCAATAGGTGTAAGCACTGGACATGCAACAATGCATTGCGCTGGTCTAAAATTTGATTGGCATCTGATGGCATAGAGAGAACATGAATTAATAACCAGCTTGATTAAAAAAAAGTTGATATATCAAATCCAGCATTCTAGTAAATTAAATATGTAGGTGCAACCACATTATTGCGCAAGTAATAATCCAATCTATTCCCTCCTTTGTTAGTGAGAACAAGATTGTCCATATCAACTGATGAAGTGTTAGCATGAGTTGAAATCCGGTTAACTGACCCTCCGTATCAATGCAACATAAGCTTGAATGAAAGAATGGACTGAAAACATCAATAAAACTGTATTAGGTATGTTTTAAATTTTGAGATTATATCTAGATGTAAAATCTAGAGTTAATTGTTTTTAGATTTGAATTGAAATTTATATATATATATATATATATATTAAAAAGATGCTATAATTCCTCTTAACCAAAATTTATTATTTAAATGAAAAAAAATGTGCCAACTGAAATGGAATTACCAACCTTGCTGCAACATGCCTGTGGTTTCCTGGAGTGCTGGTAAATGTGAAAGCTAGGAGGAAGGTCATATCGGACATGGAAGATGGGAAGAGCTAAGACACGGTGCGAAAATGGTGGGGTTTGCGAGGAGATGGAGCTGCTGCAAAAGTAAAAGGGAAAGGCTAAGGGTGTTAATTGAATCGGATGGTGGACACTAGAACCTTAGATCCAACGATGGAAAAGCAAGGAACTCAGAAGGTCAATCAAAAAACAAATATCAAGAGATTTGACTGGTTGATCAATTTGAAGTACAACAAACCAAGATTTGAGGCCTCTATCGTGCAACTATTTTGAATAATTTTGAGCTTGTAGGGACACAAAACAGTGAACATGTTCAAAACATTTTGGGTTCAGTTGATAATCTCTTGGGAAAATTGCTTAATATGATATTATTCAGTGACAAGTAATGAGATTCTCATTTTATCCAATTCATATTTATTGTTCACGGGAGACCCAGACTTCTAAAAGAGGAGATTTTGTTAGGAGATCTTCGATAATATCCGAAATAGGTAATCATCATTTTTTACCGAAGACAAATTGATTTGTTAATTTGTTAATCAATATTTCATTTTTCATCCAATTCTTTCATTATCATTAGAATATCTAAATCTAGATCTTCTATTTGAATAGAAAAAAAAAGACTGTTGCAGTTGCTGTCAAAGCAAGGTAAATCATGGCATACGGTGATACCCGTATGTCTGAACTGATTAAATCAGTCGCTGGAATCAAACAAGCTTAGGAAATTAATCAACAGGCTCAACATCGCGTCCTGGAGGAACTTGTGCAACAACTACAGAATATCTTTGCTAACGTGGATCCGTTGCAGATGGTCCAAGGCAAACGTACTGTGGAGTCGCCCCCGAAACTCCTCGTGGTCGGCTGAAAAATCCTGATCACCATGGTGGCGACAATCAAGTTCAGTTGCCAGCAGTTCGGTTGGAGCTTCCCCGATTCAACGGTGACGATCCTGTTGATTAGCTTTACCGAGCCTATATCAATTCTTTAAATATCACTAAACAACAACGTGTTCCGTTAGACTCTTTCCATATGGAAGGCTATTGGAGAAGTCCGGTTCAATTACCAGTTGGCAAGCATTCGTACGTTTGGCTCTTTGGTGCTCGATGATCATATGGAGACCCTCACCAAAGTTCGTCAGGTTAGATCAGTTGAGCATTCCAAATCTCAATTTGAGGCTATTTCTAACTGTGTTCGTGGGTTACCGGATTCTCATCATTGAAGCGAGTTACCGGAGCAGGATCGAACGCATTGCAGTGGGCCTTAAAACCTGCTCCTGTCTCGCAGGCTCGGGCACTATATGAGGCCTCTCATCCCCAACCAGTTCCGATGACAAAACTCACATAGGCCCAGATTCTTGAAAAGAGAGATAAGGTTCTTTGTTAATAAAAAATGAAACCCTTGAAGGACCAGCTGATTTTCTTGAAGGGAATGACAGGTGATTCAATTTTAAATGATGGCAATGAAGTACTATTAGAACTCTACAAGGGTGACAAGGTTTGAAGATGTAAATAATGGGTTGTAAGTTACGTGAATCTCATGGTTATGTTGATATGTAATTCATAAAAAAATAATAACTTCTTTAAAAAAATTAAATAATTAAATTTGGTTAGAGTTAACTTGTAATTAATAATTATAGATATGTAATTAAAAACCATGAGTATTGAATGATTGTGAAGGACGCAACAAAATCAGTTATATCTTGATAAGTTGAATTTAGATAGCGTTTGGTATTGTGATAACAATTGCTTTTCACTTGAAAATATATCAAAATGCTATTTTTTTAATTTATTTTTAACATTAATCTATAAAAAAATCCAAAAAATATTGCTTTTCACTTGAAAATATATCAAAATACTATTTTTTAAATTTATTTTTAACATTAATCTATCAAAAAAATCTAAAAAACATAAAAAAATAATAATTTTAAGTAAAAAAACCATTTTTTCCTAACAGAGTTTAGGTTGCATTCCCAAATGCTATCTTGCTCTTTGCCCATCAAAGCAGAAGAAGTTTACTCAACCTCAACTGGATTTCATTAATGTCTAAAAGCTACCTAAATTTGCAGTAAAATAAAACATAACATAATTTTAAGATAATAATCCTAATGGTTTTTTACTTGGTTGGAATTCAATTGGGCTTAACTAAAAACTTAGCTAAGCATAAACCTAATGCTTATAACAAACTTGAACATTAATTTTGGATCAAATCAAATCCAACTGAAATAAAAACCCTAAAATTAAATATAATTATCCTAAATATTGATTAAACAATAAATAAACTTCAAAAAATATTCAAGATTAGTACAAATTATCAAAACAATTCCTAAAATTGCATCCCCTTATATTAGATCCTTTGTATCCAATCTGAAACTTATAGATGAATGAGTGTCTGACACGACCAAAAGATTTATGTTTTCTTTT
>NW_011501015.1:59359-59589 GCF_000495115.2 Populus euphratica | reverse complement strand
TAACAATAACACAACAACAATAATAACAATAATAGTAGTAGTAGTAGTAGTAGTAAATAAAAGAAGAAGAAGAAGAAGTCGCTAAGAACTTTGAGATAGAAGATCAATGTAAGGGTTAAACAATGATAACAACAAATGTTAAGGTTAGAGGATCCACTAATGGTATGCCAAACAACAACAACAACAACAACAATAGTAATAATAATAATAGTAATAATAATAATAGTAGT
>NW_011501015.1:56750-59327 GCF_000495115.2 Populus euphratica | reverse complement strand
AAAGCATAAACATTACAAAAAATACAAAGAGAGAAAGGAAGAGCATGATCTTGATCTGGAAACCAAGATGCCTAAATGCATGGCAAATGCCTCCTTTTATAGGCCAAAATTGGGAACTATTGATTTGATGACTAATTGATGAGTGGGTGGCCAACTCTTGACTTGGTGACAATCGTTATCTTTTTTTGTCTGCCCCAAACATTATTGATAATGTCAAAATTGGAACCACTTGACATAAAAGTTGTAGGAAATTATCCGAGCTTCCAGGAAAAGAAAATGGAGGTCATTTGGACTTCTAGAACTCCAGATATGGGCCAAACCCTAAACAGTGCTCGGGCTGGAGGACAGATTCAGACATCTTTGTTGTTACTATAATTTGGACTTAAAGATGACCTTTTCAAATTTGGGCTCTATATGAAAGTTGTAGACTTATGTCTTACCTTTCCATCCATATAAAGTAGACCTAAAACCATGATCTACAACTCCAGATATGACCCAATTACCAAATAGTGTTCTGGTTTGGACTACAACAACATCTTTTTTTATAAGTTTGGCCATCTCTTTGTCCTTTCAATTTCAGTTCTTAAACTCATCAACCAATCCTTTCATTTATGTGATAGGCCTGTATTTAAAATGAATATTTACCACAAATTATATTATTAGATATGTTATTATAAAACATGCTTTAGTTAAGGAGTCGTTGATACTTCAAGTGCAAAATGATGATATAAAACCTTGAAAAAAATACACTTTTAAGTGCTAAACAAGTATCAAAAGGACAAGTGAAAGTGGTTTTTTCTTGGTCTTCTAAGGAAATCTTAATTTGGTTGTAACCTGAGTATCCATCCAGAAAACAATAGAAAGCTCTTCCAGCTACTCTTTCAAGCACTTGGTCTAAAAATGGAAGTGGAAAATGGTCCTTCCTAGTCACCATGTTCAATTTACGATAATCAATGCACATACGCCATCCAGTTTGGATTCTAGTTGGTACCAGCTCATTATTTTCATTCTTCACTACCGTGACTCTAGATTTTTTAGGGACAACTTGGGTTGGACTAACCTATTTTTAGTTTGCAATGGGGTCAATGATACCTACATCAAGTAGTTTAAGTACTTCACCCCTCACTACTTCCTTCATGTTTGGGTTCAAGTGTCTTTGCATTTGCCTTACAGATTTAGCCTCTTCTTCAAGATAGATTCTATGTGTATATAAAAGATCGCTAATTCCTTTCAAGTCAGTAATTATCCACCCAATTGCTTTCTTGTGTTTTCTCACCACTCTCAAAAGTTTTTGTTCCTGCTCTATGCTAAGTTTTGATGAGATCACAATAGGATATGATTCATCTTCCCCTAGAAATGCATACTTAAGATCACTTGGTAAAGGCTTCCTTTCTGGTTTATAAGGTTGGATAAGAGATGCCTTAACTTTCACTTGGGCTGAAATCAAAGGCTCAAACGATGGGGTTCATTGACCTATTAATACTTTCTCATCATCACATTTCAAAGAATAGAATCTTTCATCATGAATTAAGGTTGTTCTCTGTAATGGATCTTTTATCCACACTCTCTCAAAGTGTTCTTGACAAACTGTTTGGATGAAATCTACCTCTCTAATGTCCTCATGTTCCCCGATTTGTTTGGAGACATTGAATATGTTCATCTCCACAGTCATATTCCCAAAAGACAATTTCATCACCCCATTCCTACAGTTAATTAAGGCATTGGATGTAGCTAGGAAAGGTCTCCCTAAGATGACTGGGATGGGGGCATTAGAACCTTGAATTGGTGCGGTGTCTAACACTACAAAATCAACAGGAAAGTAGAATTTATCTACTTGGACCAACACATCCTCAACGATACCCCTAGGAATCTTGATTGACCTATCAGCTAATTGAAGGGTGATTCGAGTAGGCTTGATTTCTCCTAAACCTAATTGTTCGTAAACAGTGTAGGGTATTAAATTCACACTTGCTCCTAAATCCAACAAAGCTTGATCTATCTTATGACTTCCAATAATGCATGAAATGGTAGGACAACCAGGATCTTTGTATTTGGGAGGGGTCTTAAACTGGATGATGGCACTAGCATGTTCAGTTAGAAAGGCTCTTTCTTTCACATTCAATCTCCTTTTGACTGTGCATAAATCCTTAAGAAACTTTGCATAAGATGGAACTTGTTTAATTGCATCAAGGAGTGGAATATTGACTTTCACTTGTTTGAACAATTCATAGATTTCTGAGTTCATAAGATCTTGTTTAGGTTTCCCTAACCTTTGTGGAAATGGTGCTCTAGGAACAAATTCTAAATCACTCATTTTGACTCCAATTTTTCTTGAATCATCTCCTTTCTCACTCATCTCTTTCTCATTTATCTCACCTTCTTTGTCACTCAAACTCTCATTTGTCACTTGTGTTTTGATTCCCTCTTCACTTTCCCTAGATTTCTCCTCCACAATACCTTTAGGAATCCTAAAACCTACACCTTTGTCAAGAAGACATCAATTTTTTAGTCGTGTCATCTACCTAAGATGAGTGATTGAAGTATGTAATTCATTTCCTGTTATTTTAGGATGTCCAT
>NW_011501015.1:55749-56598 GCF_000495115.2 Populus euphratica | reverse complement strand
GGTATTAAATTCACATTTGCTCCTAAATCCAACAAAGCTTGATCTATCTTATGACTTCCAATAATGCATGAAATGGTAGGACAACCAGGATCTTTGTATTTGGGAGGGGTCTTAAACTGGATGATGGCACTAGCATGTTCAGTCAGAAAAGCTCTTTCTTTCATATTCAATCTCCTTTTGACTGTGCATAAATCCTTAAGAAACTTTGCATAAGATGGAACTTGTTTAATTGCATCAAGGAGTGGAATATTGACTTTTATTTGTTTAAACAATTCATAGATTTTCAATTTCATAAGATCATATTTAGGTTTCCCTAACCTTTGTGGAAATGGTGCTCTAGGAAAAAATTCTAAATCACTTGATTTGACTCTAATTTTTCTTGAATCATCTCCTTTCTCATTCATTTCTCTCATATTTCTTTTCACTCAAACTCTCATTTGTCACTTGTGTTTTGATTCCCTCTTCACTTTCCCTAGATTTCTCCTCCACAATACCTTTAGGAATCCCAAAACCTATAGCTTTGTCAACAATATTTCCACTTCTAAGGGTGGTGATGGCTTGGACTTGTTCATGGTTTGAAGGTTCACTAGGTGAGGATTCACTCATGTATATTGATTAGTACTTAAGAGTGCATTTTTATCAAGGTTTATATCATCATTTTGCACTTAAAGTATCAATAACTCCTTAACTAGAGCATGTTTTATAAAGACAAGTCTGATAATATAAGATACCTTCAATTTATGGTAAATGCTCGTTTTATATGCAGGCATTCTTAAAATTCAAAGGATTGATTGTTGTGATTAACTATTGGAAGTGAAAGGACAAAGAAAAGGCTAAGCTTACAAAGAA
>NW_011501015.1:10583-55413 GCF_000495115.2 Populus euphratica | reverse complement strand
AATAACTTTCATGAAGAGAACCAGCTCAAATTCGGATGGTAGAAATGATATTTCATCCATACAAGAGCATGAGGTCTATCCACCACGTCCACCAGCAGCACTGCTCAGTATTTTAGACATATCTCAAGCTATAGTGCTCCAAATGATTAAGATTTGGTAGGTGGAAGGAAAAGACAATTTCCAACAACT
Organism: Populus euphratica; assembly: GCF_000495115.2. Classification (NCBI taxonomy): domain Eukaryota; kingdom Viridiplantae; phylum Streptophyta; class Magnoliopsida; order Malpighiales; family Salicaceae; genus Populus; species Populus euphratica. The sequence goes on along the minus strand of NW_011501015.1, from coordinate 55,224 downwards.
TTCATGAAGAACACTTTGCCAAATTCGGATTGCATCAATGTCAATTCAGCCAGCTAAAATGCTTGAGTGATGTTTACCAAGTCCACTAATCAATAGTTGACCACTACATCAATTATCAATTACCACATGTTTAGTTCTGAATTATAGCCTATAAAAGGAGGCATTTGCCATTCATTTGGACATCTTGTTTTCTATATTAAGATCATGTTCTTGCTCTCCCTCTTTATATTTTTATAATGCTTAAGTTTTGCTTTTATTAATCTCTTGTTCATGCTTTTCATTTCCTTTACTATACTTAGTTAACCTATATCATGTTTATGTTCTTGTATTGTCTCTTTAAGTTTTTCTTCTTTATAATGTCTAGCTAAGTTAATTATGTCAAGGTGAAAAGGTTTCACTAATGGTGTTAGGATAAGTATAATATAAACTCAATATGGACTTCAATATTTACATCCTAAACAACTTGCTATTAAAATGTCTTATCATTTTTATCTTATTAATTCTTAATACCTTACTTGTTAAATGGTTAATCTAGATTTGTGTTGTATAACACTTAGTACATCAAATACTTGATTCTTCATAGTCTTCGGCTAACATCGTTATTATAAGAGGAACTTGATTTGTTGTCAACATAAGTTAGCATCATGAATACTTGATAAAATTTATAAGTATGGTGTTATATAAACAAGATGATTAATATGATCATGTTGATAATTAATAAAGACTTTATATCTTACTTATCTCTAATACTATTAGTGTATCCTCTAACCTTGACATTTGTTTTTATTATTGTATAATCTTCACATTAATTTTACACCTCAAAGTCTTTTTTAACTCACCTTCACCACCATCATCATTATTGTTGTTATTGTGGTTCTTATTATTATTATTATTATTATTATTATTATTATTATTATTATTTATAATTTATACAATTAACTTTCCTCTTGCCAGGTTATTTATTATTTTGACACTCCTGCACTTGGGATTATTTATTACTTTAACTTTCCTGTGGCTCAACCCCAGTCTTGCCAGGTTATTTAAGCCAGACATTATTCAACTTTTACCTTTTTTTTATAGCTTAGATCTAGAAAATCCATACTTGCATTTAAGAGAATTTGAAGAAGTTTGTAACATCTATAATGACTTAAATTGTAGCATGAACACCATCAAATTAAAACTTTTTCCTTTTTCATTAAAAGATAAAGCTAAAACATGGCTATAAAATCTTAGGTTAGGATCCATTCATGCTTGGGATGAAATGCAACAACAATTTTTAAAGAAGTTTTTTCCATATCATAGAACAAACTCTTTCAAAAGACAAATCACCACTTTCACTCAAAACCTAGGAGAAACATTTTACCAATGTTGGGATAGATATCGTGAAATGCATACTTAAGATCACTTGGTAAAGGCTTCCTTTCTGGTTTATAAGGTTGGACAAGAGATGCCTTAACTTTCACTTGGGCTGAAATCAAAGGCTCAAACGATGGGGTTCATTGACCTATTAAAATAATAGACAATGGATCTAGATAAGTCTTGAGTTCTCTTACTTTCTCATCATCACATTTCAAAGAATAGAATCTTTCATCATGAATTAAGGTTGTTCTCTCTAATGGATCTTTTATCCACACTCTCTCAAAGTGTTCTTGACAAACTGTTCGGATCAAATCTACTTCTCTAATGTCCTCATGTTCACCAATTTTTTTGGAAACATTGAATATGTTCATCTCCATAGTCGTATTCCCAAAAGACAATTTCGTGACCCCATTCCTATAGTTAATTAAAGCATTGGATGTAGTTAGGAAAGATCTTATTCACTCTTTAATACTTTGCTTGTTAAATGACTAATCTAGATTTATGTTGTATAACACTTGGTACAACAAATGCTTGGCACTTTCATAGCCCATACTGTATGGTATAACCGACACCTGAGCTAGGAAAAGAACTTGATTTGTTGTTAACATAAGTTATAATCATGAATGCTTGATGAAATTTACAAGTATTAGCATTAATCGGATAAGATGACTAATGTAATACTGTTAGTGGATCCTCTTACTTTGACATTTATTGTTATCATTGTTTAATTCTTATATTAATATTCTATCTCAAAGTTCTCATCCTTTTCTTCTTCTTCTCCTTTTTTTTTCTTTACTACTACTAGTATTATTATTATTATTATTATTATTATTATTGTTATTGTTGTTGTAGTATTATTAATGTTGTTGTATTATTGTCATCTATAATTTATACAAATAACCTCCATGTGGTTCTTACCGGGTTATTTATTACTTCAACACTCTTGCACTTGAAAGAAGACATCAATTTTTTAGTCGTGTCATCTACCTAAGATGAGTGAGATGAGAGCATTAGATCCTTGAATAGGTGTGGTGTCTAACACTATAAAATCAACAGAAAAGTAGAATTTATCTACTTAGACCAACACATCCTCAACAATACCCCTAGGAATCTTGATTGACCTATCAGCTAATTGAAGGGTGATTCAAGTAGGCTTGATTTATCCTAAACCTAATTGTTCGTAAACAGTGTAGGGTATTAAATTTACATTTGCTCCTAAATCTAACAAAGCTTGATCTATCTTATGACTTCCAATAATGCATGAAATGGTAGAACAACTAAGATCTTTGTATTTGGAAGGGGTCTTAAACTGGATGATGGCACTAGCATGTTCAGTTAGAAAGGCTCTTTCTTTCACAATCAATCTCCTTTTGACCATGCATAAATCCTTAAGAAACTTTGCATAAGATGGGACTTGTTTAATTGCATCAAGGAGTGGAATATTGACTTTTATTTGTTTAAACAATTCATAGATTTTCAATTTCATAAGATCATATTTAGGTTTCCCTAACCTTTGTGGAAATGGTGCTCTAGGAAAAAATTCTAAATCACTTGATTTGACTCTAATTTTTCTTGAATCATCTCCTTTCTTATTCATTTCTCTCATATTTCTTTTCACTCAAACTCTCATTTGTCACTTGTGTTTTGATTCCCTCTTCACTTCTCTTAGATTTCTCCTCCACAATACCTTTAGGAATCCCAAAACCTATAGCTTTGTCAACAATATTTCCACTTCTAAGGGTGGTGATGGCTTGGACTTGTTCATGGTTTGAAGGTTCACTAGGTGAGGATTCACTCATGTATACTGATTAGTACTTAAGAGTGCATTTTTATCAAGGTTTATATCATCATTTTGCACTTAAAGTATCAATAACTCCTTAACTAGAGCATGTTTTATAAAGACAAGTCTGATAATATAAGATACCTTCAATTTATGGTAAATGCTCGTTTTATATGCAGGCATTCTTAAAATTCAAAGGATTGATTGTTGTGATTAAGTATTGGAAGTGAAAGGACAAAGAAAAGGCTAAGCTTACAAAGAAGATGCCAATTCATTTTAAATTCAAACATTGTTCAATCATCGGATCATATCTAGAGCTATATATCTTGGATTTCATATTAATTTATATGGCTGGAAAGATAAGAAATAGGCCTACAACGTTTATGGGTATGGAAAGACCCAAATTTTCTGTTTTCAAATTCAAAGTTTGGCCATAAAAGAAAAGTCTAAATTTGTCTTACAATCCAGCCCATACACTACTCAGAGTTTTACCCATAACTGGAGTTCTAGAAGTTCAAATGATCTAAAATTTAGTGGGTGAAAGGAAAAGATAATTTCCAACAACTTTCATGGAGAGGACCAGCTCAAATTCAAATGGTAGAAATGAGATTTCATCCAGACAAGAGCATGAGAGCTATCCACCACGTCCACCAGCAGCACTGCTCAGTATTTTAGACATATCTCAAGCTATAGTGCTCCAAATGATTAAGATTTGGTAGATGGAAGGAAAAGACAATTTCCAACAACTTTCATGAAGAACACTTTGCCAAATTCGGATTGCATCAATGTCAATTCAGCTAGCTAAAATGCTTGAGTGATGTTTACCAAGTCCACTAATTAATAGTTGACCACTACATCAATTATCAATTACCACATGTTTAGTTCTGAATTATAGCCTATAAAAGGAGGCATTTTCCATTCATTTGGACATCTTGTTTTCTATATTAAGATCATGTTCTTGCTCTCCCTCTTTATATTTTTATAATGCTTAAATTTTGCTTTTATTAATCTCTTGTTCATGCTTTTCATTTCCTTTACTATACTTAGTTAACCTATATCATGTTTATGTTCTTGTATTGTCTCTTTAAGTTTTTCTTCTTTATAATGTCTAGCTAAGTTAATTATGTCAAGGTGAAAAGGTTTCACTAATGGTGTTAGGATAAGTATAATATAAACTCAATATGGACTTCAATATTTACATCCTAAACAACTTGCTATTAAAATGTCTTATCATTTTTATCTTATTAATTCTTAATACCTTACTTGTTAAATGGTTAATCTAGATTTGTATTGTATAACACTTAGTACATCAAATACTTGATTCTTCATAGTCTTCGGCTAACATCGTTATTATCAGAGGAACTTGATTTGTTGTCAACATAAGTTAGCATCATGAATACTTGATAAAATTTATAAGTATGGTGTTATATAAACAAGATGATTAATATGATCATGTTGATAATTAATAAAGACTTTATACCTTACTTATCTCTAATACTATTAGTGTATCCTCTAACCTTGACATTTGTTTTTATTATTGTATAATCTTCACATTGATTTTACACCTCAAAGTCTTTTTTAACTCACCTTCACCACCATCATCATTATTGTTGTTATTGTGGTTCTTATTATTATTATTATTTATAATTTATACAATTAACTTTCCTCTTGCTAGGTTATTTATTATTTTGACACTCCTGCACTTGGGATTATTTATTACTTTAACTTTCCTGTGGCTCAACCCCAGTCTTGCCAGGTTATTTAAGCTAGACATTATTCAACTTTTACCTTTTTTTTATAGCTTAGATCTAGAAAATTCATACTTGCATTTAAGAAAATTTGAAGAAGTTTGTAACATCTATAATGACTTAAATTGTACATGAACACCATCAAATTAAAACTTTTTCCTTTTTCATTAAAAGATTAAGTTAAAACATGGCTATAAAATCTTAGGTTAGGATCCATTCATGCTTGGGATGAAATGCAACAACAATTTTTAAAGAAGTTTTTTCCATATCATAGAACAAACTCTTTCAAAAGATAAATCACCACTTTCACTCAAAACCTAGGAGAAACATTTTACCAATGTTGGGATAGATATCGGGACTTGCTTAATACTTGCCCTCATCATGGTTTTGAAACATGGAGATTGGTTTCACATTTTTATGAAGGGTTAACACCCAAAGATAGACAAGTAGTGGAATTGATGTGTAATGAAACTTTTGAAAATAAAGACCCTGACAAAGCAATGGAGTACCTAGACTTGCTAGCTGAAAATGCTCAAAATTAGGATACTACAAGTACTTATGAGGCACCTAGTAAGACTCAACCTCATACATCTAGTGGAGGTATGTACAACTTTAGGGAAGATCATGACCTTTAAGCTAAATTTGCATCTTTAGCTAGAAAAGTTGAAGCACTAGAATTAAAAAAGAATGGTCAATTAAAATCTGTTCAAGATATTGTGTGTCAAATCTGTGAAACCAATGAACATTCAACTAATGACTATCCAACTTTGCCTTCTTTTAAGGAATGTCTCCATGAACAAGCTCATGCTTTAAATAGTTTCCAAAAAGCCCAATCAAAACCCATACTCGCAAACATACAACCCTAGTTGGAGAAATCACCCAAATTTTAGTTGGAAGAGTGGTACAAATAATGCACAAACTTCATAGCCACCATTTCAAGCAAACTATAATTTTCAAAATTTAATGGATATACACCTCCTTATGCTCTACCTCTTAGAAGAAATCTTGAGGAAACATTGCATGCATTCATTGAAAAGTAAAAGACAATCAATACTCAAAATGCTCAAACCATGGCAGATCTAAAAGATGCGTTTGCAAAATTCACATCAACTCTCAGTTTTCAAGAGAAAGATAAGTTTCCATCTCAACCACAATAAAATCCCAAGGGGCAATACAATGCAAATGCAAGCAGTTCCGCAAACCATCACATGGATCAAGTCAAATCAGTCATCACTCTTCGCAGTGGTAAGGTTATTGAAAAACCCACTCTTAAACCTTGTGAAAAAGAGGATGAGTTAATCTTCGAGGGTAAGGAAGGGGTTAAAGCTGAACATTGCAAAGAAAAGACTGATTCCTCGCCAGCACTTCCATTTCCTCATGTCATGACCAAACAAAGGAAAGTCAATCATAACTCTGAAATGTTTGAAACTTTCAAACAGGTAAGAATCAATATACCTCTGTTGGATGCTATTAAACAGGTACCTTCTTATGCTAAATTTTTGAAAGATCTGTGCACTGTGAAGAGAAAACTGAATGCGAAAAAGAAAACCTTTTTAGCCGAACAAGTAAGTGCCATTCTTCAAAACAATAATGCTTTGAAATATAAAGACCCTGGTTGTCCTACAATTTCATGCTTTATTAGAGACCATAAAATTGAAAGAGCTTTACTTGATCTCGGAGCTAGTGTGAATTTACTTCCATATTCAGTCTTTCAAAGTCTTAGTCTAGGCGAGTTAAAACCAATTTCTGTAACTCTGTTACTTGCTGATAGATCTATAAAAGTGCCTAGAGGAATAGTTAAAGATGTATTAGTACAAGTTGGTAAATTCATTTATCCTGTGGATTTTATTGTCCTAGATACACAAACTGTTGAAGCATATAATTTAATTCTTGTTATTTTATTGCAACTTTTAACGCATTGCTTAATTGTAGGAATGGACTAATGAAGTTATCATTTGAAAACATGACATTGGAGATGAATATTTTCAACATTTGCAAACAACCTAGAGATAATAATGATTTATAGGAAGTGGACTTTATTGAAAAATTAGTTTATGATCAATTTGAAACTATTTTCAGTGATTGAGTTTAATGAATCTGAGAATTTGCAAATGGTTTATTTTCAGGAAGAATCAAAGGCAAGTAATTGGAGATCACAATTTAAAGAGTTACCACCATGATTAATTGAGTCTATACCTTCATGTGTTCAACCACCAAAACCTGATTTGAAATCATTGCTAATCAATCTCAAATACTTATTTTTGGGAGAAAATGAAACTTTTCCGGTAATAATTTCTTCCAAACTTAATGCACATCAAGAAGGCAAGTTATTACAAACTCTGAAAATGCACAAAAATGCATTAGGATGGGCCATAGCTGATATAAAAGGAATTAGTCCTTTGATTTGCACACACACAATTTATTTAGAGGAAAATGCTAAACCCTCTAGAGAAATGCAACGAAGGCTTAATCCTAATATGAAAGAAGTAGTGAAAAATAAAGTCATTAAGCTTCTAGATGATGGAATCATTTATCCTATTTCTGACAACAAATAGGTATGTCCTACCTAAGTTGTACCTAAAAAGTCTAGAGTCACTATGATAACAAATGAGAAAAATGAGTTAATTCCAAGTAGGACTATTACTGGTTTGGTGCATATGTATTAACTATAGGAAACTTAATTCAATGACTAGAAAATATCATTTTCCTTTACCTTTCATGCATCAAATCCTAGAAAGAGTTGCAAGTCATGAATTTTATTATTTCCAAGATGGCTATTCATGTTATAATCAAATTGAAATTGCATTGGAAGATCAAGAGAAGACTACTTTCATATGTCCATTTAGTACTTTTGCATATCGAAGGATGCCTTTTGGATTATATAATGCACCAGCCACGTTTCAAAGATGCGTGCTTAGCATATTCAGTGATATGGTTGAACATTTTCTTGAAATTTTTATAGATGATTTTTCTGTTTTTGGCGATTCATTTGATGATTGTTTGACTAACTTAAAAAAGGTTTTGAGCAGGTGTGAAGAGAATAATCTTGTGCTGAATTAGGAAAAATGTCATTTTATGGTAACAAACGGCATTGTACTTGGTCACATTGTTTCATCAAAAGGAATTGAGGTTGACAAATCTAAAATCGAGTAAATTGCCAACACCAAAATTTGTTAATGATGTTAGATCATTCTTAGGACATGCTAGTTTTTATAGAAGGTTCATCAAAGATTTTAGTGTTATATCTAAGCTATTGTGTAACCTTCTAATAAAGGAAAATGTTTTTGAATGGACTGAACAATGTGAAAAAGCCTTTGTTAAACTTAAAAACTTGCTTACTTTTGCTCTTGTCATTCAACCTCTCGATTGGTCATTATCTTTTGAAATAATGTGTGACACTAGTAATTATACCGTGTGTGCTGTTTTGGGACAAAAAGAAGATAAGAAACCTTATGCAATTTACTATGCAAGTAAAACTTTAAGTAGTACTCAAATGAATTACACCACCACTGAAAAAGAATTACTTGCAATAGTACTTGCATGTGAAAAATTTCGGTCTTATCTTGTCGGCTCACCTGTTGTTATTTTTAGTGATCATGCAGCTTTAAAATATCTTCTTTCAAAAAAGAATTCTAAGGCTAGACTGGTATGATGGATTTTGTTACTTCAAGAATGTGATATCACCATCAAAGGCAAGAAAGACACCGAAAATGTTGTCGCGGATCATTTGTCAAGATTGACAACAGATTTGAGAACTGACATCACACTAGTCGATGGCTACTTTCTAGATGAATCTTTACTTTCTGTCTCTATAATGCCTTGGTTTGCTAATATTGTCAATTTTTTTGTTTCAGAATAATTGCCAGCTAATAGGAGTACCAAAAATAAAAGAAAGTTCTTGAACGAAGTGAAGAACTTTTATTGGGATGACCCTTATTTATTCAAATATTGTCCTAATCAAATATTTCAAAGATGTATTCCTGACAATGAGGTAAGTAGTGTCATTAAATTTTGTCATTTTGAGGCATGTGGGGGTCATTTCTCATCAAGAAAGACAACTGCAAAAATCTTACAAAGTGGATTTTACTAGCCCACCATGTTCAAGGACTCACGTATTTTGCAAGACTTGTGAAAATTATCAAAAGTTGGGATCTATTTCGAAATGTTACATGATGCCTTTAAATCCTATTCTTTTCATCGAGATCTTTGATTGTTGGGGTATAGATTTCATGGGTCCATTTCCTCCATCATTTGGTTTCTTATATATATTAGTCATAGTAGATTATGTTTCAAAATGGATAGAGGCAACTCCAAGGCAAAAAAATGATCACAAAACAGTGATAAAGTTTTTGAAAGAAAATATTTTAAGTCGATTTGGAATCCCTCGAGTCATGATAAGTGATAGTGGAACACATTTCTACAACAAGTTATTTGAGTCTTAATGAAAAATATGGAATCACATATAAAGTTGCCACCCCTTATCACCCCCAGACAAGTGGACAAGTAGAACTTGCTAATAGGAAGATCAAACAGATCTTGGAGAAAACAGTGAACCCTAATAGGAAAGACTTGGTCTTTAAGACTTAATGATGCACTTTGGGCTTATCAAACTACTTATTAAACATCATTAGATATGTCACCTTATAGACTAGTCTATGAAAAACCTTGTCACTTGCCTATATAACTTGAACATAAAGCTTATTGGGCTATTAGAGTTTTTAATTCAAATCTTGATGATGCTAGTTAGCTGCGGAAATACAAATAAATGAGCTTGAGGAAATAAGAAATGATGCATATGAAAATTCAAGAATTCATAAAGCAAGAATCAAAGAGTTTCATGACAAGAAAATACCGAGAAAAACATTCAATGTTGGTCAAAAAATCTTACTTTATAATTCTCAACTCTATTTATTTCTTGGAAAACTAAGATCAAGATGGAGCGGTGATTAGTACTTAAAAGTGCATTTTTATCAAGGTTTTATATCATGATTTTGCACTTGAAGTATCAATAACTCCTTAACTAAAGCATGTTTTATAATAATATATCTAATAATATAAGATACCTTTAATTTGTGGTAAATATTCTTTTTAAATGCAGGCCTATCACATAAATGAAAGGATTGATTGATGAATTTAAGAACTGAAATTGAAAGGATAAAGAGATGGCCAAACTTAGAAAAGAGATGTCAGTGCAATCCAAATTGGAACACTGTTTGGTAATTGGGTCATATCTGGAGCTATAGATCTTAGATTTAGGTCTACTTTATATGGATGGAAAAGTAAGTCATAGGCCTACAACTTTCATATGGATCCTAAGATCTAAAAAGGCCATTTTCAAGTCCAAATTGTTGCAACAACAAAGAAACCCGAATCTATCCTCTAGCCCGAGCACTGTTCAGTATTTTGGCCATATCTGGAGTTCTAGAAGTCGAAATGAGCTGAATGTTTTACACAAGAAAGATGAGACAATTGCATACAACTTTCATGTTTTGGAGTGGCTCCAATTGTGACGTTATCAATAACGTTTTAGGTAGACTAGAGAAGATAAAGATTGTCACCAAGTCAAGAGTTGGCCACCCAGTCATCAATTAGTCATCAAATCAATAGTTCCCAATTTTGACATATAAAAGTAGGAATTTGCCATGCAGTTAGGCATCTTGGTGTCCAGATCAAGATCATGCTCTTGCTTTCTCTCTTTGTATTTTTTGTAATGTTTATGCTTTACTTTCATTAATATCAAGTTTATGCCTTTCATTTCCTTTCATTTACTTAGTTAACTCTTATCTTATTTATGTTCTTATTTTGTTTATTTATTTTTCTTTCTTTTATTATGTTTAGCTAAGTTTATTATGTCAAGGTGAAAAGGTTACACTAATGGTGTAAGAATAAGTATACGGTAAACTTAATATGGACTTTAATGTTTGATACTAACATGTTTTATATTTGTTATCTTGTTCACTCTTGATTAGTACTTAAAAGTGCATTTTTATCATGGTTTTATATCATCATTTTGCACTTGAAGTATCAATAACTCCTTAACTAAAGCATGTTTTATAATAACATATCTAATAATATTAGATACCTTTAATTTATGGTAAATGTTCATTTTAAATGCAGGCCTATCACATAAATGAAAGGATTGATTGATGACTTTAAGAACTTAAATTGCAAGGGCAAAGAGATGACCAAAATTAGAAAAGAGATGTCAATGCAATCCAAACCAAAACATTGTTCGGTAATTGGGTCATATCTGGAGTTATAGATCTCAGATTTAGGTCTACTCTATATGGATGGAAAGGTAAGACATAGGCCTACAACTTTCATATGGAGCCAAGATCTGAAAAGGTCATTTTCAAGTCCAAATTATAGCAACAACAAAGAAGCCCGAATCTGTCCTTCAACCCGAACACTATTTATTATTTTGGTCATATATAGAGTTTTAGAAGTCCAAATAAGCTGAATTGTTTACACAAGAAAGCTGAGACAATTGCCTACAACTTTCATATATTCGAGTGGCTCTAATTTTGACGTTATCAATGACGTTTTGGGCAGACAAGAGAAGATAAGGATTGTCACCAAGTCAAGAGTTGGCCACCCACTCATCAATTAGTCATCAAATCAATAGTTCCCAATTTTGGCCTATAAAAGGAGGCATTTGCCATGCATTTAGGCATCTTGGTGTCGAGATCAAGATCATGCTCTTGCTTTCTCTCTTTGTATTTTTTGTAATGTTTATGCTTTGCTTTCATTAATATCAAGTTTATACCTTTCATTTCCTTTCATTTACTTAGTTAACTTTTATCTTATTTATGTTCTTATTTTTTTTATTTATTTTTCTTTCTTTCATTATGTCTAGCTAAGTTTATTATGTCAAGGTGAAAAGGTTACACTAATGGTGTAAGAATAAGTATACTGTAAACTTAATATGAACTTTAATGTTTGATACTAACATGTTTTATATTTGTTATCTTGTTCACTCTTTAATACTTTGCTTGTTAAATGACTAATCTTGATTTATGTTTTATAACACTTGGTACAACAAATGCTTGGCACTTTCATAGTTCATACTGTATGGTATAACCGACACCAGAGCTATGAAAGGAACTTGATTTGTTGTTAACATAAGTTATAATCATGAATGCTTGACGAGATTTACAAGTATTAGCATTAATCGAATAAGATGACTAATGTAATTATATTACCCAAATGGAAACCACACACAAAGGAGGTTCCAATCAGATTATAAATTGTTAACATGATTACATTAATTATCTTATTTGAATGATGTTACTACTTGTAAATATTGTTAGGCATTCATGCTTATAACTTATATTAACAACAAATCAAGTTCCTTTCATAGCTCAGGTGTCAGTTATACCATATAGTATGGGCTATGAAAGTGTCAAGCATTTATTGTACCAAGTGTTATACAACATAAATCTCAATTAGTCATTTAACAAGCAAAGTATTAAAGAGTGAACAAGATAACAAATATAAAACATGTTAGTATCCAACATTAAAGTCCATAATAATGAAAGAAAGAAAAATAAATAAACAAAATAAGAACATGAATAAGATTAAAGTTAACTAAGTAAATGCAAGGAAATGAAAGGCATAAACTTGATATTAATGAAAGTAAAGCATAAACATTACTAAAAATACAAAGAAAGAAAGCAAGAGCATGATCTTGATCTGAACACCAAGATGCCTAAATGCATGGCAAATGCCTCTTTTTATATGCCACAATTGGGAACTATTGATTTGATGACTAATTGATGAGTGGGTGGCCAACTCTTGACTTGGTGACAATCCTTATCTTCTCTTGTCTGCCCAAAACATCATTGATACCGTCAAAATTGGAGCCTCTTGAAAACATGAAAGTTGTAGGCAATTGTCTCAGCTTTCTTGTGTAAACATTTAACTCATTTGGACTTCTAGAACTCCAAATATGGCCAAAATACTGAACAGTGCTCAGGCTGGAGGATAGCTTCGGGCTTCTTTGTTGTTGCAATAATTTGGACTTGAAAATGGCCTTTTTAGATCTTGGGCTCCATATGAAATTGTAGGCCTATGTCTTACCTTTCCATCCATATAAAGTAGACCTAAATCTGAGATCTATAGCTCCAGATATGACCCAATTACCGAACAGTGTTCCGGTTTGGATTGCACCGACATCTCTTTTCTAATTTTGGTCATCTCTTTGCCCTTGCAATTTAAGTTCTTAAAGTCATCAATCAATCCTTTCATTTATGTGATAGGCTATCATTTGGAAACATGACATTGGAGATGAATATTTTCAACATTTGCAAGCAACCTGGAGATGATAATGATTTACAAGAAGTAGATCATATTGACGAATTAGTTTATGATCAACTTGAATCTACTTTAAGTAAAAATGAATTGGATGAAACTGAAGATTTGCAAATGGTTTATTCTGAGGAAGAAATCACGGATGAAACAAGCACCGAAAATGTTGATGCAAATCTTTTGTCAACAGTGACAACAGATTCGACATCTGACATCACACTAATCGATGATTACTTTCCTAACGAATCCTTACTTTCTCTTAGTCCAATGCCTTGGTATGATAAAAATATCAATTTTCTTGCTTTAGGAGATTTGCCAGCTGATTGGAGTACCCAAGACAAAGAAAAGTTTTTGAACGAAGTGAAGAGCTTTTATTGTGATGACCCTAACTTATTCAAATATTGTCCTGATCAAATATTTCAAAGATTCACTCCCGACAATGAGGTAAGTAGTGTCATTAAACTTTGTCATTCTGAAGCATGTGGAAGTTGTTTCTCGTCAAAAAAGACAATTGCAAAAATCTTTCAAAATGGATTTTATTGGCCCACCATGTTCAAGGACACACATGCATTCTGTAAAACTTGTGAAAATTGTCAAAAAATTGACACTGGTCAAAAAGTTTTGTTTTATGATTCTCAACTCTATGCACTCCCTAAAGAGCTAAGATTAAGATGGACCAATCCTTATGGGGCCTGTGATATTGAGAATTCAATGAATGACAATGATTTTAAGGAAAATGGACATCGTTTGAAAGCTTACTTTGATAATTTTCCTAGTGAAAATGAATCAGCTGGTTTGAATGATCTTGTAGATAAAGGTTGATTATTTTGTTTTTCTCACATTTTCTTTTTTTTTATGTTTCTTTTTGAGTGATTTTTGCTAGTTTCTCTCACCCCGGTCAAATGGCGGATAACGGTACTCCGTGACTTAAGTCGGTTCTTTCAGTTTCCCATAATTACTGATATTTGTGTATATATTTGTGCAATTCTTTGAATCTCTCTTCCAATTCTCATTTGAAAATGGACACTAATCTTGAAAAATTGAAAAAGTATTTTCCCGCTCTGCCTCAGAATGCGATTACAAAAATTTACCGTGCTAGATGTGCAAGATTGAGATTGTTAATGAATCGTGGAATTCCTGAAGATATTCGCTGGTTGATTGAAGCAAAGGTCCGATTATCAGGTGAGTCCTCTAACTTCATTTCACACATGCCTGGAACAGGTAAAAGCACTTTTGCAAAGAAGCGTCGTGCAAAACGACTGGATGTCTGTCATCGATGTGCTAGATGGACTTGTAATACACAATGTCGTTCTTTAGGAATGGTATCTATAAACCGTGAAGATAAAATACAATTCATTAAGGATGGCCTGAGTAAGGAGTCTTTAGATAATCTTCTATTGACTCTTGAGACGCATCCTAGTGGAGATGTGCATCGTGTAATTCATGATTTATGGCCACTATTTCATAAAGAACATGATCGACATAGTCTTGGGAATCTGACTAAAAAAGACCCTGTTTGCCAGTTTTTAAGAAAACTGGATGGGAAGCCTATCCCCGACCCATAGAGGGCGTTTAAGCCGTTCTTGAACGTAAAACCAAGGGAAGATGTGAGCCACAATCACAACTACCTGTACATACACATGCTTTTTCAAAAGTAAATAAATAAATAAAAAGAGAGAGAGAGAGTGTGAGACTCCAGCTGGCCTACATATAGGTGTTATGATTGCCTTTCTCATTTCTCATCTATAAAACCCTCTCTTCCTTCCTTTCATTTCTACTCAACCCATACATTCAACAAATACAGAAGTGTGTAGAAATGGCAAGTTCCTCAAGTCATCAAATAAGAAATATTTGTGTTTTTGGTGGATCTAGTCCTGGGAAAGAAAAGGAGTTTTTAGAATCAGCAAATCATCTTGGTCAGGTGCTAGCTGAGAGAAAGATTCATTTAGTGTATGGGGGAGGCAGTCTTGGGTTAATGGGAGGTGTGTCAATAGCTGCATTTTTAGGAGGTAGTCAAGTTTTGGGGGTTGTCCCTGAAGCTTTGGCACAAGGGGACATCATTGGAAAAACAATTGGAGAGGAACTTCAGGTCTCCACAATGTCGGCTCGAATGAATGCAATGTTTAACCATGCTGATGCCTTCATTGCTTTACCAGGTGGTCTAGGCACATTGGAAGAGATCTTTCATATTTCCTCTTGGGCTCAATTGCACATTCACCATAAACCCATAGGTTTGTTAAATGTTAATGGTTATTATGATAAATTGTTGTCTTTTCTTGATCATGCTGTGGAACAGGAATTTCTAACATCTTCTGCACGACAAATCATAATCTCTGCTGCTACTGCTGAACAGTTGATTGACCAACTACAATCTTTCATTCCTGTGATTGATCCTTCCATGAGTCGCATAAATTGGTCATCTACGGGAAGCCGTAAAAAGCTTAGATTGGATTTGAGCCTTCATTTGTGAATTTTTGTGTCTTTTGGTTTTATTATTCTGTTTTGTTATTTCTTATTTTTATTTCAGTGTGTTTCAGGTTTTGTCAGTGTTCGTTATTTCAGGTGATATCTTTTATACTCTATCTTTCTACCTTAGAACATTGAGGACAATGTCTCGTTTTGGTTGCGGGGAGAGGGTAGTAGTTGATAAAAAAAAAAAAATTGTTTTTCATTTCATAAAGCATGTGCATAATTGTTGTTACTAGGATGACAGAGTAAAGGAGTTCTTTTGTTAAAGTGACTCTTGAGACGCATCTTAGTAACCATTCTTAACAAGGTCTATTATAATACTTCCTGAAATATTCAGGTTTACAAACTCTCGTATTGTTACCACTTAATTCTGCTCATATACTTATTTAACATGTATTTTTAAACCTTAATTTACACACACACACTTTAACATTTGATTGTGGGTTGCATATTGGATTATTACATTATTTATGTTCTTTTGTTAAAGGTAACAACTAAGGGAAAGGGATTGTATATAATTAAAAAGAAAAAAAGAAAAACATGAAAAAAAAAAGAAAAAGAAAAAGAAAAAAAAACATGATGATAATAAAAATGTAGATAAGTTTGGTTTCGTAGCCTCCCTAACCTAAGCAATTAAGTCCGAAGGGGTGTTTTAACACCTAATACCCTAAAGTCAACTGACTTGGGAGCTATTGGCCCAACGCTTGTTACATGGGTTGAGGAGAAAAGCTTAAGGGAATCAAACATTGCACTATCTACATATCAGTATCTGCGACCCGAGTTACTAAGCTCGTAGGGGTGTCTTAACACCTAATGCCCTAAGACCAACTGGTCTGGGAGTCATTAGCTGAAAGCTCGTTACATGGGTTAAAGATGCATGATGTTTTTAAAGTATATGTATATAGAGTAAAAAAAAAACAAAAAGAAAAAAAAAAGACAAAAATAGTAATCCCAACCCAAGGAAGTTAACCTTAAACATTAGAACAAAAATTTTGTTTTCTTCCAAGAAAAGCCCCATAATTATGTGTTGATACATTGAGCACAAAAGAAAGGTTTATTAATATCTTGTTAAGTGGTATTGAGCAGATATATAAATTTAATGAGAGTTTGTTTATCTGGATAGATTAATGGAAGTTAAATGATGAATACCTTGCTTTGTGAAATTTGCAAATTTGTTTTCTATTTTAACGCTTTGATTACTAGGGACTAGTAATAAGCTGGTTGGGGGGTGTGATTAGTACTTAAAATTGCATTTTTATCATGGTTTTATATCATCATTTTGCACTTGAAGTATCAATAACTCCTTAACTTAAATATGTTTTATAATAATGTATCTAATAATATAAGATACCTATAATTTATGGTAAATGTCTATTTTTAATGCAGGCCTATCACATAAATGAAAGGATTGATTGATGACTTGAAGAACTTAAATTGCAAGGATAAAGAGATGGCCAAACTTAGAAAACAGATGTCGGTGCAATCCAAACCGGAACACTGTTCGGTAATTGGGTCATATCTAGAGCTACAGATCTCAGATTTAGGTCCAATTTATATGGATGGAAAGGTAAGACATAGGCCTACAACTTTCATATGGAGCCCAAGATCTAAAAAGGCCATTATCAAGTCCAAATTGTAGCAACAACAAAGAAGCCCGAATCTGTCTTCCAGCCCGAGCACTGTTCGGTATTTTGGCCATATCTGGAGTTCTAGAAGTCCAAATGAGCTGAATTTTTTACACAAGAAAGCTGAGACAATTGCCTACAACTTTCATGTTTGGACCTGGCTCCAGTTTTGACGTTTTCAATGACGTTTTGGGCAGACAAGAGAAGATAAGGATTGTCACCAAGTCAAAAGTTGGCCACCCACTTATCAATTAGTCATCAAATCAATAGTTCCCAATTTTGGCCTATAAAAGGAGGCATTTGCCATGCATTTAGGCATCTTGGTTTCCAGATCAAGATCATGCTCTTCCTTTCTCTCTTTGTATTTTTT
The DNA here is from genome assembly GCF_000495115.2 of Populus euphratica. Classification (NCBI taxonomy): domain Eukaryota; kingdom Viridiplantae; phylum Streptophyta; class Magnoliopsida; order Malpighiales; family Salicaceae; genus Populus; species Populus euphratica. The sequence goes on along the minus strand of NW_011501015.1, from coordinate 37,566 downwards.
TATGCTTTGTTTTCATTAATATTAAGTTTATGCCTTTCATTTCCTTTCCTTTACTTAGTTAACTTTTATGTTGTTATTTTGTTTATCTATTTTTCTTTCTTTCATTATGTCTAGCTAAGCTAATTATGTCAAGGTGAAAAGGTTACACTAATGGTGTGAGAATAAGTATAATGTAAACTTAATATGGACTTTAATGTTTGATACTAACATGTTTTATATTTGTTATCTTGTTCACTCTTTAATACTTTGCTTGTTAAATGACTAATCTTGATTTATGTTGTATAACACTTGGTACAACAAATGCTTGGCACTTTCATAGCCCATAATGTATGGTATAACCGACACCTGAGCTATGAAAGGAACTTGATTTGTTGTTAACATAAGTTATAATCATGAATGCTTGACGAGATTTACAAGTATTAGCATTAATTGAATAAGATGACTAATGTAATCATGTTAACAATATATAATCTGATTGGAACCTCCTTTGTGTGTGGTTTCCAATTCAATAATAAGAGTTTATACTATACTTGTTTGATATACCATTAGTGGAACCTCTAACCTTGACATTTGTTATTATTATTGTTTAATCCTTAAATTAATTTTCCATCTCCAAGTTCTCATCATCATCATCTTCTTCTTCTTCTCTTTCTTTATTATTATTATTATTATTATTATTATTATTAGTACTACTAATATTACTACTACTACTACTATTATTATTATTATTATTATAGTTATTGTTGTTATTTCTATTATTGTTGTTTATAATTGTTATTTATAATTTGTACAATTAACCTCCCTGTGGTTCGACCCCGGTCTTGCCGGGTTATTTATTACTTCGACACTCCTGCACTTGGGAGAAGACATCAATCTTTTAGTCGTGTCAATAGACCTTGTTAAGAATGGTTACTAAGATGCGTCTCAAGAGTCACTTTAACAAAAGAGCTCCTTTACTCTGCCATCCTAGTAACAACAATTATGTACATGCTTTATGAAATGAAAAACAATTTTTTTTTTATCAACTACTACCCTCTCCCCCCAACCAAAACGAGACATTGTTCTCAATATTTAAAGGTAGAAAGATAGAGTATAGAAGATATCACCTGAAATAACGAACACTAACAAATCTGAAACACACTGAAACAAAAATAAAAAATAACAAAACATAATAATAAAACCAAAAGACACAAAAATTCACAAATGAAAGCTCAAATCCAATCTAAGCTTTTTACGGCTTTCCTTAGTTGACCAATTTATGCGAATCATGGAAGGATCAATTACAGGAATGAAGGATTGTAGCTGGTCAATTAATTGTTCAGCAGTAGCAGCAGAGATTATGATTTGTCGTGCAGAAGATGTTAGAAATTCCTGTTCCACAACATGATCAAGAAAAGACAACAACTTATCATAATAACCATTAACATTTAACAAACCTATGAGTTTATGGTGAATGTGTAGTTGAGCCCAAGAGGAAATATGAAAGATCTCTTCCAATGTACCTAGACCACCTGGTAAAGCAATGAAGGCATCAGCATGGTTAAACATTGCTTTCTTTCGAGCTGACATTGTGGAGACCTAAAGTTCCTCTCCAATTGTTTTTCCAATGATGTTCCCTTGTGCTAAAGCTTCGGGGACAACCCCCAAAACTTGACTACCTCCTAAAGATGCAGCTATTGACACACCTCCCATTAACCCAAGACTGCCTCCCCCATACACTAAATGAATCTTTCTCTCAGCTAGCACTTGACCAAGATGATTTGCTGATTCTAAAAACTCCTTTTCTTTCCCAGGACTAGATCCGCCGAAAACTCAAATATTTCTTATATGATGACTTGAGGAACTTGCCATTTCTACACACTTCTATATTCGTTGAATGTATGGGTTGAGTAGAAATGAAAGGAAGGAAGAGAGGGTTTTATAGATGAGAAATTAGAAAAGCAATCATAACACCTATATGTAGGCCAGCTGGAGTCTCACACTCTCTCTCTCTCTCTCTCTTTATTTATTTATTTACTTTTAAAAACTTTATCACTGTTTTGTGATCATTGTTTCGACTTGGAATTGCCTCTATCCATTTTGAAACATAATCTACTACGACTAATATGTATAAGAAACCAAATGATGGAGGGAATGGACCCATGAAATCTATACCCCAGTAGTCAAAGATCTCAATGACAATAATAGGATTTAAAGGCATCATGTGATGTTTTGAAATAGATCCCAACTTTTGACAATTTTCACAAGACTTGCAGAATGCATGTGAGTCTTTGAACATGGTGGGCCAATAAAATCCACTTTGTAAGATTTTTGCGGTTGTCTTTCTTGATGAGAAATGGCCCCCACATGTCTCAGAATGACAAAATTTAATGACACTACTTACCTCATCGTTAGGAATGCATCTTCGAAATATTTGATCAGGACAATATTTGAATAAATAAGGATCATCCCAATAAAAGTTCTTCACTTTGTTTAAGAACTTTCTTTTATCTTGGGTACTCCAATGAGTTGGCAATTGTCCTGAAACAAGAAAATTGCAATATTAGCAAACCAAGGCATTATAGAGATAGAAAGTAAAGATTCATCGGGAAAGTAGTCATCGATTGGTGTGATGTTAGTTTTCGAATCTGTTGTCAATCTTGACAAGTGATCTACGACAACATTTTCGCTGCCTTTCTTATCTTTGATTGTGATATAAAATTCTTGAAGTAATAAAATCCACCGCACCAATCTAGCCTTAGAATCTTTCTTAGAAAGAAGATATTTCAATGCTGCATGATCACTAAAAACAACAACAGGTGAGCCAACAAGATAAGATCTGAATTTTTCACATGCAAATACTACTGCAAGTAATTCTTTTTCAGTGTTGTATAATTCGTTTGAGCACTATTTAAAGTTTTACTTGCATAGTAAATTACATAAGGTTTCTTATCTTTTCTTTGTCCCAAAACAGCACCTACGACATAATCACTAGCATCACACATTATTTCAAAAGGTAATGACCAATCAGGAGGTTGAATGATAGGAGCACAAGTAAGCAAGTTTTTAAGTTTAATGCTTGACCGCTTTTTATGATCGGCTTGTTTTAACTCGCAAGTGCACGAGTGTGCGATGTAGCAATTAACTCGGTAAGATCAAGGTCATATCCACAGAGAGCTAGATCTAGAAATTAAGCTAAGTAACAAAAAAACTCAAGAGAAATTAAATTAACAATAACTTGGTTGAAAATAATTGATGGATTTGTTTTTAAAGATAAAAAAAAAATGTAAATAGATTTTAAATGACAAGAAAAGGTAAGTCTTGGTCCAAATCAATTTTAATGGTGATGTATTGGTGATTTCTTCAACATATATAAGATAACTCAACCTAATATCAACGATGGTGATATTAGATCGGAAGCTATTACAATGACGATTAGAAAGATGAAGATTGATTATTGCTTAAGAATGAACAAGTACTTTCATATTAAGTAAGACATTGAATCAAGCAATCTCTATACCAAAACTAAAGTTTGTGCATAAAAATTCAAGATTATAACATCACCTAAATGATTTCTAAAATTTCTTTACAATAATAAATCATTCATGAAGAAAATAAGAAGATAAACATTAAGATTCATTCATATCCTAAAGAACTCACCTCAATCACCATTATCCTTGATTTGGATCCAAGAAAGAGTTTAGCCAACCATGATTATATATAAGAACACTTCAATAAACATGAAAGAACTTGAATCCAACTGAAATAATAAGTTTTACAAACTAAAGAACCGAAATCTATAAAGAAGAACACAATACAATTTCAGAAAAAATTCGGACACAAATCTGACTCTAACTTTAGACAGCAATTCGACCCTCTTAGAAGCTTTGTTTGGAGAAGTATATTAGAGACATATTTATAGGAAAGTCTGTCACCTTTCCAGATCATTAAAGAACAGCTCATTTGGACACCTGAGTCAAAAGTTATGGGCAAAACACCGAAAGGTGTTCTGAAAAATCAAATCAAGACAGCTTTACAACTACTTTGGTGCACGTTTTTCTTCCTCATTTATGAGGTGTCTCCTTCTTCTTTTTGACCCAAAATAATGTTAAAATATCCCCTCCAGCTTTCCATCCATGTGCTTGCCTTCTTGGATCAATGGATTACCCAAAATAAATCAATTGTTATTTGTTGTGTGGACATGTAAGATCATGGATTGTGTTTGGGTTGATTTGGGGTTGATTTAGGGCTGATTTGGGGCTGATTTTGGGGCTGATTTTGGGCTGAATTTGAGCATCAAATAAGTATACAAATGTACTTATTATTTGGGCTAAGATTGACATTGAAACCTTGAGTGTTTAATGGTTGAAGTTTGCACACAACATAAGGCAAGTTTGGGCTTGAAATAAATCATATGATATTCTTTTCTAGAATTGGAATAGAATTGATTTTTGGGACAAATTTGGAGCACTTATTTGAACCAAGATTTGCTTCAATCTTCAACTAAATGTCTCTTCAATTCTTTGTTCTGAATTCCGACATTGAATTTTCTGAATTAATTCATTTAAGCTCCAAAAACCTATCGAAACATTAAAACAAACTTCATTACTAAAAAACATATCAATTATTATAAAAACAACCAAATAAAAACAATAAATACATATGTAAAATAAGAGACTTAATGACACTTTTGATGCACAATCACACCCCCCAACTTAGATTTTGCTAGTCCTCAAGCAAAACAAAACATAAAACCTTTAAAATAATAATAATAATAATAACAACCATAATTAGGCTCGATTCATCACACTTGAAGGACCTATCATGCAAACATTGGTATTTTTAACTTAGTGTACACAATAGCAAATAAAGAAAAATAAGCATACTCACACTCTAAATCAAACATCCATACAAAATTTCCAAATTCAGTCATATTTATCGTGCAACCAACATAATTGATTCATATAAAAACTCAACTTGTAATCTTCCCTTCTCACCAACACAAACAAGGTAGCAAACTAGAGAAATTTCTATATATATATATATATTTTTTTTTTTTAGCCATGATTTATTCTTTGTCTTTAAGTTGTCACTTCCCTTTTGACGCGAATACAAACATTTGTGATGAATGCACCCGGTTACTCACAAAGTCACAAACTTAAAGTGCTTTGCATACTCATATTTCAAGCTGCCGTTTGACGTAAAGATAAACATTTGTGATGAATACCCCTAGTTACTAAGCAACTCAAAACATTGGAGTAGATAGAACTTTGTACACATTTATTTATTTATTTATTTATGTAATGATTATTACTCTATTTACTTAAACCTTGTTTAGGACTAGATCAAAAGGGATAATCACAAGTAAAGCATCATACTCATCTTTCATGCATATTCACACAACTCACACAACTTTTACAAGGAAAGATGTACTTCAGTAATCTTAAAAAAAAGTATGTTATATCTTGCTTTATAAGATATTATCTATCCCAAATTAAAGCATGCAATGTTTAACACAATAATGAACCCAAAAAGGTAATGATGATCCTAAACAAGTCTCATTCACATATCAATGCAAGTATTTTTTTTTTTTTAACAAGCATGGTTATCTCAAGCATTCAACATAATGAAATATCTAAAATTAAGTTTTACATTATCCTCAATGTAAAAGAGAAAGAGAAGAAAAGTATAAAGATTAGAAAATTGTTACTCCCCTTCTGTTTTCAAGGACGAATGTCTGATTGAATTGGGCATGAGCTGACTTCTTGCTTGATTTTTTTTTTTAACCTGCATATCACAACTAAAAGAAAACATAAAAGAAAACATTGATGTTTTTTTTTTTTGACATGAAAATAAAGAACCTCACACCCCCCAACTTAAAATAATACATTGTCCCGAATGCATGAACAAGAAAATATAAAAGATGGAAGAAAGAAGAAAAAAATGAAAATGAAAATAAAAATAAAAATAAAAATAAAATAAAAATAAAAACTCATTACTTTTGATACTACAATGGTATTGGATCTTCAAGATCCAATGTCTCAACTTCAGCCATAATATTTTCAAGATAAAGTTTCAATCGATGACCATTTACTTTGAAAATATTTCCATTATTGGGATTTTCTACCTCAAATGCACCATGCTCAGAGATGGATTTAATCACAAATGGACCAATCCATTTTGTCCTCAACTTCCCAGGAAAGAGATGTAATCGTGAATTATACAAGAGAACCTTTTGACCAACATGAAAGGATTTTCTAAGAATATGTTTATCATGCAAAGTTTTCATCTTATGTTTTGAAATTTTTTCATTTTCAAATGCATCATTTCTTAGCTCCTCTAATTCATCCAATTGAAGCTTTCTATTTTTACCAACCTCATTTTCATAGTCATTGAATTGCCGAATGGCCCAATATGCACGGCGCTCAATCTCAACAGGGAGATGACAAGGCTTTCCATAAACTAGCCTATAAGGAGACATTCCTAAAGAGGTCTTATAAGCAGTGCGATATGCCCACAAAGCATCAACTAGTCGTAGGGACCAATCTTTACAGTTTGGATTGACTGTTTTCTCTAAAATGTTCTTGATCTCCCTATTTGCCAACTCAACTTGGCCGCTAGTCTGTGGGTGATAGGGGGTACTGACCTTGTGAATTACACCATATTTTCTCATCAAAATCCCAACGGGCTTGTTACAAAAATGTTTTCCCCCATCACTAATCATAGCTTGGGGCATGCCAAAACGAGAGAAAATATTCTTTCAAGAATTTGACCACAACTCGATGGTCATTGGTTTGAGATGCAATGGCCTCCACCCATTTAGACACATAATCAACAGTTACAAGGATGAATTGGTAACCAAATGAACTTGGAAAAGGTCCCATGAAATCAATCCCCCAACAATCAAATATTTCCAAAACAAGGATGGGGTTAAGGGGCATCATGTTACGCCTAGTGAGGCTACCTAGTCGTTGGCATCGGTCACATGCAACACAGAATGCATGAACATCTTTAAACATGGTAGGCCAATAAAAACCACACTGCAAGATTTTGGCAATGGTTTTCTTGCAAGAGAAATGCCCACCACAAGCTAATGCATGACAAAAATTAATGACCCTTGGAATTTCATGATCAGGGATGCACCGCCTAATAATTTGGTCAGGACAGTATTTAAATAGGTAGGGGTCATCCCAAAAAAAGGTGCGCACATTACGCAAGAATTTTTGTTTGTCAAGTTTAGACCAATGTAAGAGACAGTACCTGCACAAAATAAATTTTGATCAGCAAAGAGTTCATTTATTGAAGATTCATCAATTATGGTCTTATAGCTTGAAAGACGAGACAAATGATCAGCCACTACATTCTCTACTCCCTTTTTATCTCGAATTTCAAGGTTAAACTCTTGGAGTAGGAGGATCCATCGAATCAAACGTGGTTTGGCATCTTGTTTTGTGAGCAAATATTTCAATGCTGCATGATCAGTGAAAGCAATAACATGAGATCCAACCAAATAAGACCTAAACTTGTCTAATGCAAAGACCACAGCTAAGAGTTCTTTTTCAGTTGTAGTGTAATTCAATTGAGCATCATTCAAAGTCTTGCTAGCATAATAAATGACATGAGGTTTCTTGTCTTTTCTTTGCCCTAAAACAGCCCCAACTGCAAAATCACTAGCATCACACATCAATTCAAATGGTAAGGACCAATTGGGAGCTTGCATGATTGGTGCAGTGGTCAACAACCCTTTAAGCTTTTCAAAAGCTTCTTGACATTTTAATGTCCAATCAAATTGGACATCTTGTGATAACAAGTTACACAATGGTTTGGCAATGGTACTAAAAGAATGAATGAATCTTCGATAAAACCCAGCATGTCCTAAAAAAGATCTCACATCTTTCACAGTCTTAGGGGTAGTTAATTTTTGAATGACTTCCACTTTTGACTTATCTACCTCTATCCCTTTTGAAGAGACAATGTGACCTAAAACAATGCCATGTGTCACCATAAAATGACACTTCTCCCAATTGAGTACAAGATTGCTCTCTTCACACATTTCAAGAACTTTTTCTAGATTCATTAGACACAACTCATAAGAATCCCCATAAACTGAAAAATCATCCATGAAAACTTCCAAAAAATTTTCCACCATGTCACTAAAGATACTCATCATACACCTTTGAAAAGTGGCTGGTGTATTACACAAACCAAAAGGCATTCTTCTATAAGCATAGGTACCAAAAGGACAAGTGAAAGTGGTTTTTTCTTGGTCTTCTAAAGAAATCTCAATTTGGTTGTAACCTGAGTATCCATCAAGAAAACAATAGAAAGCTCTTCCAGCTACTCTTTCAAGCACTTGGTCTAAAAATGGAAGCGGAAAATGGTCTTTCCTAGTCACCATGTTCAATTTACGATAATCAATGCACATACGCCATCCAGTTTGGATTCTAGTTGGTACTAGTTCATTATTTTCATTCTTCACTACCGTGACTCCAGATTTTTTAGGGACAACTTGGGTTGGACTAACCCATTTTAAGTTTGCAATAGGATAAATGATACCTGCATCAAGTAGCTTAAGCACTTCACCTCTCACTACTTCCTTCATGTTTGGGTTCAATCGTCTTTGCATTTGTCTCACAGATTTAGCCTCTTCTTCAAGATAGATTCTATGTGTACATAAAAGAGGGCTAATTCCTTTCAAGTCAGTAATTTTCCACCCAATTGTTTTCTTGTGTTTTCTCACCACTCTCAAAAGTTTGTGTTCTTGCTCTATGCTAACTTTTAATGAGATCACAATAGGATATGATTCATCTTCCCCTAGAAATGCATACTTAAGATCACTCGGTAAAGGCTTCCTTTCTAGTTTATCAAGCTGGACAAGAGATTCCTTAACTTTCACTTGGGGTGAAATCAAAGGCTCAAATGATGGGGTCCATTGACCTATTGACATAATAGGCATTGGATCTAGATAAGTCTCGAGTTCTCTTACTTCCTCATCAACACATTCCAAAGAACAAAATCTTTCATCATGAATTAAAGTTCTCTCCAATGGATCCTTGATCCACACTCTCTCAAAGTGTTCTTGACAAACTGTTTGGATGAAATCTACCTCTCTAATGTCCTCATGTTCCCCGATTTGTTTGGAGACATTGAATATGTTCATCTCTACAGTCATATTCCCAAAAGACAATTTCATCACCCCATTCCTACAGTTAATTAAGGCATTGGATGTAGCTAGAAAAGGTCTCTGATGTAACCATATTATTCGATAGTTTCACCCACTTTTACCTAATGTTTTGTCCATGTTTTATATGTAAAATGCCTTGATATTCTTTGTTTTATGTTTTGAAGGCACTTTTGGATGAAAAATGCAAAAAGGAGTAAATTGGAGATAATTGGCAGATTTGACGTTCAGTCGATGTTTTGTGCAGAGTGTGAGTTCTAGAGATCAAAATGAAGTGATTCCAGTGGCTCTAAAAAGCTAACATCCATACCTTTCTGGAAATGTAATGCAAGAAAAATACAAAGAGGAAGATCATGGAAATCACATCCTTCAAAGTCAAATCTCGTATTCTGCCACTGTTGACCTTTTTCCATTCAAAATTCCATATCTGGAGCTATAGAAGTCCAATTGATGCAAACTCAATTTTGTTGGATTCATGACTCAAAGGTCTAGAAACGCTCCAATTTTCAGCCAAAAACGATGTCAGATGAGGGCGATATGATTTTTCAAAGATGACAACTGAATTCTGCCAGCAATCAGGTTTCGTGAAGAAATGAGTCCAAATTATGTTTCGAAGCTTCTAAACTATCATCCAAGTTATAATTTCAGCAATTTAGCCCCTCTAGTAAATCAATCTAGAAGGTCAAGAAAAGTAGCCACCAACCTCAATCCACCAACCTCAAATCACCAACCACAAACCAGCTACAAGTTGGAATGCTGCCATTGTCAAAGAAGGAGGCTACAATGGTGGGTTGTTTGTGGTGACTACTAATGTCAAAGTTTGGCAAGTTTGGCAGCCACCATTGTTGATAAAGAAGCAAGAGGAGCTGCCATTGAAGCCTATATATAGACATCAAGAGAGCCAAGAAAGAGGAGGAGGGAGTGCAATAGAATCAAAGAAAGGTGGTAGCAACTAGAAGTGAAGAAACACAAACTCTCCTCTCTACATACTAGAAATAATGCTTTCTTTTATCTTTAGGAGTAGTTGTTCAATTGATATGCAAGGCTAAGCTCTTTTCTTGGTTGCAAGGACGCAGAAACTTTCAGATTTCAAGAACTGTGAGATTTATTCTTCATTTATTTTCAGTTTGTATTATGAATGAGTATGATTGTTTTCCTATGCATGTTTTCTATGATTGTTGTTGATAATTGCTAGAGCGGACTCTAAGTTATTATTGTGAACAATCTATTGCTAAGTTTGGTATCAAAACCGGAGTTAGGGTATATAAACTTGTGAAGTAACTAAGCTTGATAATTGTGGCGGAACTACGTTATTAAACTTAGGGAAAACATTCGATCAAAGCAACACAAGCAGACAACTTGGTTGTTAAGATTAATGAATTTATCTAGATCTTAAGGCTGCCATTAGATTAAATCATTAGTGCGGACACTGTGATTATTTGTTGGTTAGGGCTAGTTATACGGCGGATCCGTTAATTAACCAAAGTTAAGAAAAGATAAAAATTCAGAATATAAACTGGAGTTTCGTTTCAAGGATCGGTTCTGATTTCTGTAGGTGGATGTGTGCTTGTGACCAAGGTTTGTTTTCTTGATAAATTTCAGTTTTAATTGATTGTGTTCACTAGTTTAATTTCTTCCATAGTTTAGATTATCACAAATCAAAACCCCCCAATTGCATAACGTATAGCATAAAAATCTAAACTAAATCTTCCTCATGGGATCGATCCCTTTATAGCATAAAAATCTAAACTAAATCTTCCTCGTGGGATCGATCCCTTGCTTGCTCTATACTATCTTGTGTGATTTAAGTGTAAGGGTAATTAATTTGTGCGACCGCGACATCGCAACAAATTTTGGCGCCGTTGCCGGGGAAGTAATTTTAGTTAATTCTTGTGCTTGTACTGTTATTTTTATTTGCTGTGATTATTATTTATTATTATTCAGAAAAAAAAAAACAAAAAAAAAAAAAAAAAGTTTTTTTGCTTGCGGCGGTACTGTTCACTTGCCGCAATGGTACTGTTCAAAACAGATTTGTTTGTGGAATTAAGGTTCGACCTTTTGTTTTCTGAAGGGAAACCACTAACCTTACCATTTCGAGGCCAAATTCCTCTGTTATCTAAGGTTTTTAGGCAATTTTAGTTTCCTAGCGTTGGATTTTCATATAATTTGCATTATTTTTCGTCTATTGTGTGGTTTCTTTCTTTTGAATTTTCTTAGCAATTGATGCCTGTGACCCGTTCTACTAATCAAATTCAAGTGCAGGTTGATTTTGAAATAGAAAGCACTTTACGCAGGTTAAGAAAGGAAGCTCGCCTCAACACCATGGCTATTGCACGACAACAAACACTCAAGGAGCTTGCTGCTCCTAATGTGGAAAATCAGCCACTATGCATAAACATTGACAATAATGTAAACTTTGAGCTCAAATCTGGTTTTATACATTTGTTACCAACATTTAATGGTCTTGCAGGAGAAGATCCACATACTCATCTCAAGGAGTTCCATATGGTTTGTGTTGGCATGAAACCGAATGGAGTTGATGAAGAACAGGTTAAGTTGAAAGCTTTCCCTTTCTCTTTAAAAGGGGCAGCAAAGGCATGGCTTTTCTCTATTCTCCCAGGATCTATTGGAACTTGGAATGCCATGAAGAAGATTTTCCTTGAGAAGTATTTCCCAGCATCTCGAGTTGCCAACATAAGGAAAGAAATATGTGGGATTCGGCAATCTCATGGAGAGACACTCTCCGAGTATTGGGAAAGATTTGAGCAACTGTGCATTCAATGTCCTCATCATCAAATACCCGATCAGTTGCTCATTCAATATTTCTATGAAGGATTAATGCCTACTGACCGTAGTATCATTGATGCTGCAAGTGGAGGCGCATTAGTGGATAAGACACCTGAGGCTGCACGCCAATTGATCTCAAACATGGCAGCCAACTCAAAACAGTTTGGCACTCGTGGAGACTTCTCCAACAAACGAGTAAATAAGGTAAGTATTTCTAACATTGAGAATAAAGTTAATGATCTTACTTCTCTTGTGCGTTCTTTGGCTTGTGGAAATGTGCAGCAGGTGAAAGTTTGTAGCATATGCTCCTTACAAGGACATGCTTCGGATATGTGCCCAACAATGCAAGAAGATTATATTGAACAAGCTCATGCAATTGATGGAGCATTCAACGGACAGCTCCAGCGTAAATATGATCCCTTTTCCAACACGTACAATCCCGGATGGAGAGATCATCCCAACTTACGCTATGGCAACCCATCCCAACAAGGCAATCAAGGCCGACAATTCCATCCCCATGGATTTCAGCCCCAACAGAATTATCAAGCAAGACAACCCCCTCCATTCACAAACTCCAATGTTACTGGGTCGTCATCCAATGATGATCTTCGTGAGATGATGAAAACTTTGGCTTCTAATACTGTTACCTTGCAACAAAATGTCATGTCTTTTCAACAGGAAACAAGGTCAAGTATTCACAACTTGGAGAAGCAAATGGGGCAAGTAGCTTCAAGCGTAGGGAAATTGGAGGCACAAATGAATGGAAAATTGCCTTCCCAGGCATTGAATCCAAAAGAGAATGTTAGTGCGATCATGCTGAGAAGTGGGAAAGAACTTGAAGAGAAAAGGTCGAAAGAGATTGAGATGGAGGAAGAAGAAGAGATAGAAACTGAATTAAGTACAAAGAAGAAACATCCTTCTCCTTTCCAAACTGAAACAACGACCAACACTCCAAAGGTAACTCCTCACTCAATGAATTCTAGTTTTAAAGCAATTCCACCCTTTCCTGTGAGTTCTTCTAGGTCAAAGAAAGAGGACAAAGAAAAAGAAATTTTAGAGGTTTTCAAGAAAGTAGAACTCAACATTCCTTTGCTTGATGCTATCAAGCAAATTCCCAAGTATGCCAAATTTTTGAAGGAGTTGTGTACTACCAAGAGAGCTTTCAAATTGAAAGGTCATGAAATGGTAAGTATGGGTGAAGTTGTGTCTGCTATTGTTCAAAAGAATATGCCTTTAAAGCAAAAAGACCCAGGTGCGTTTACTATCCCATGTGTTATTGGTAATGCTAGTTTTAAAAGAGCTTTATGTGATTTAGGTGCATCCATTAGTGTTATGCCTAAACATGTTTATGATTCTCTTAGTCTGGAACCTTTGAATAAAACTAGCATTGTAATACAACTTGCAGATCGTAGTTTTGTTTACCCACTTGGTGTGATAGAAGATGTTCTAGTCAAGATTGATAGTTTGGTTATTCCATGTGATTTTTATATTCTTGATATGGAACATGATTCTTGTGATTTATTAACCAGCACTCCTATATTGTTTGGGAGACCATTCTTGAAAACTGCCAATACAAAGATTGATTGTGGTAAGGATACCTTGTCTATGGAGGTAGGAGATGAAAAAATTGAATTCAATTTTCATGATGCAATGAAATATCCTTATAGCAATGTTTATTCTATCACATGCTATGACCAAATTGATAAGTGTGTGCAGCAAGTTTGTGATTTTGATTGCGAAGATGGATTAAGCATAGCTTTGAGCTATGGCTATGATTTCACCAAGATAGAAGAGATGGAGAGGCACATATGTGTTCCCCAAAACATGCACGAATCAGTATTGGCCTTACAAGCTTTACAAACCGTTCCCCATGGTAATGTCTTTATTGATTTATTACTCTCACATAAAAAGCTTTTGCCATCTATTTTACAGGCCCCTGAGTTAGAATTAAAACCTTTGCCCGATAATTTGAAGTATGTATTCATTGGCGACAACAATACACTTCCTGTTATCATAGCAAAAGGTTTGACAAGTATACAAGAGGAAAAACTTGTGAAGTTGTTGTGTGATCACAAAACGGCCATTGGATGGACTTTAGCTGACATCAAGGGCATTAGTCCCTCAATGTGTATGCATCACATACTATTGGAGGACAACGCAAAACCAACAAGGGAACTGCAAAGGAGGTTGAACCCACCTATGATGGAGGTAGTGAAAGCTGAAATTTTAAAACTGTTAGATGCAGGAGTCATTTACCCCATCACTGACAGTAAATGGGTGGCGCCAATCCATGTGGTGCCTAAAAAGACTGGAATCACATTGGTGAAAAACAAAAATGATGAGCTCATTCCTACTCGCATCTCGAGTGGATGGAGAATGTGTGTTGATTATAGAAAGCTCAATCTTTCTACACGCAAAGATCATTTCCCATTACCATTCATAGATCAAATGCTTGAACGCCTAGCAGGTAAGTCTTTTTATTGCTTTCTTGATGGATATAGTGGATACAATCAGATTGTTATTAATCCTGAGGATCAAGAAAAAACTACATTTACTTGTCCATTTGGTACATATGCATATAGGAGAATGCCTTTTGGTCTTTGTAATGCTCCTACAACTTTTCAAAGATGCATGATGAGTATTTTTTCTGACTATGTTGAAAGAATAATCGAGGTTTTTATGGATGATTTCACGGTGTATGGTGATTCTTTTGATAAATGTCTAGAAAATTTATCTTTGATCCTAAAAAGGTGCATTGAAACAAACCTTGTCTTGAACTATGAAAAGTGTTATTTTATGGTAGAACAAGGAATAGTTCTTGGGCATGTTGTGTCTTCACATGGATTACAAGTTGATAAAGCTAAGATAGATGTTATTTCATCATTGCCTTACCCCTCATGCGTGAGGGAAGTTCGTTCTTTTCTAGGTCATGCAGGTTTCTATCGACGCTTTATCAAAGATTTCTTGAAGATTACAGCACCTTTATGCAGACTATTAGCCAAAGAAGTGGATTTTGTGTTTGATCAAGCCTGTAAAGATGCTCATGATGAGCTTAAGAGACGTGTCACATCTGCCCTATCATCTAACCACCAAATTGGGATGAACCTTTTGAGATAATGTGTGATGTAAGTGACTATGCGGTAGGAGTTGTGCTTGGGCAAAGAATTGGGAAGAATTTGCATGTTATTGCCTACGCTTCTCGCATGTTGGATGGAGCACAATGCAATTACCATACAACTGAAAATGAACTTTTTGCAGTGGTGTTTGCTCTTGAAAAATTCAGGTCATATCTACTTGGTACAAAAGTCATTATTTTTACTGACCATGCAGCTCTCAGGTATCTTTTGAAGAAGAAGGAGTCCAAACCAAGACTGATTAGGTGGATCTTGCTTTTACAAGAATTCGATCTTGAGATCAAAGACAAAAAAGGTGCTGAAAACCATGTGGCTGATCACTTGAGTCGACTGAGGACCGATGATATTCCAACTGAAACAATAAGAGAAACATTTCCTGATGAACAGTTGTATATGTTGCACTCCTCTACAAGACCATGGTATGCTGATTTGGTGAACTATTTAGTCACTAAAGAATTCCCTCTAGGTTTGTCTACATCCCAAAAGGACAAGTTACGAGCTGATGCTAAATATTATTTTTGGGATACTCCTTACTTGTGGAAATTTTGTGTGGATCAAGTAGTAAGGAGATGTGTACCATAGGATGAATTTCATTCTATTCTCACTTTTTGTCATTCTCATTCTTGTGGTGGGCATTTTGGAGCAAAAAGAACAGCCCACAAGGTACTTCAAAGTGGTTTCTATTGGCCTTCTATTTTTAAAGATGCATATCACTTCTGCAAATCATGTGAAAAATGCCAAAGAACAGGTAATATCACTCATAAAAATCAAATGCCTTTAACAAATATTCTTGTAACTGAAATTTTTGATGTTTGGGGTATTGACTTTATGGGTCCATTTCCTTCTTCTTTTGGAAATCTTTATATTCTTCTTGCTGTTGATTATGTGTCCAAATGGATTGAGGCGAAAGCCACACGAACTAACGATGCTAAGGTTGTTTTAGATTTTGTCAGGACTCACATATTTGATAGGTTTGGCATCCCTAAAGCTATCATCAGTGATCGTGGCACTCATTTCTGCAATCGGTCCATGGAAGCATTGCTACGCAAATATCATGTGACTCATCGAACATCCACAGCATATCATCCGCAAACGAATGGCCAAGCTGAAATTTCCAATCGAGAAATCAAGTCCATTTTGGAGAAAACAGTGCAACCTAATCGACGAGATTGGAGTCTACGCCTTGGAGATGCACTTTGGGCTTATAGGACTGCTTATTAATCACCTATAGGAATGTCACCTTATAGAATGATTTATGGGAAAGCATGTCATCTACTGGTGGAGCTTGAACACAAAGCTTTTTGGGCCATTAAATAATGCAACATGGATTATGATGCTGCTGGGATTGCAAGAAAATTGCAACTACAAGAGTTGGAAGAAATTCGAAATGATGCTTACGAGAATGCAAAAATTTACAAAGAAAAGACTAAGAATCTTCATGACCGAATGCTTACAAGAAAGGAATTTCATGTTGGAGACAAAGTCCTTCTTTATCATTCGCGTTTAAAACTTTTTCCTGGAAAATTGCGCTCTCGTTGGATTGGACCCTTTGTTGTTTCTAATATTTTTCCTTATGGTGCAGTTGAAATTACAAGTTTAGAAACCAGCAAAGTACTCAAGGTCAATGGACATCGTTTGAAACCTTTCTATGAAGGTTGGACGGCAGAACTCACCGCTTCTGTAGAGTTAGCTGAACCAATCTATGAAGAATGAGCATGTCACATGTCAAGCCAATGACATAAAATAAAAGCGCTTACTGGGAGGCCACCCAGCACAAAAAAAAATATATATATCAGATTTGCTTTCTTTTTCCTTATCTTTTACTTTTTTGTATTTTAATTTATTTTTTGCCATTCTCTTATGTTCCTTTGCTTTTATTTCAACATTGAGGACAATGTTGTGTTTTAAGTGTGGGGGTATTGGGAGAATTTTTATTTTCTTATTTTAGTTTTCTTTGTTGTTCACAAAAAAAAAATTATTATGTTTGATCTTTTTAACTCCCATTGGTTTTTGAGAATATGAGTATTATGTATGAGAATTAATTGAGATAGATGAAGAGATAAATCAAATGAAAGAGTATGCATGCAAATTTTAAGGTTTAATTGGTTTAGGGATTGACTTTGAGAATATGCCATGTTGATTTTATAGTGTTATACCACTGCAAGTTTTTGAGCCTTCAAACATTGTATTCTTTGAGTGTGCATTCTTTCAATGATATGTATCTCTAGAACTTGCTTCATGTCTTATTGAGATTATATTCTATTACAAATATACATGAAGATGATAAAGGCATTAGAAATTTCAATCACTTGAACCAAAAAGCCAACCTAAAGCATATTATCCTTAGTGAGCCCCTTTTGAGCTTATTTATCTTTTCTTTATCCATGTATAAGCCTTAACTTTATATATGTTTTCCTTTTCCCCTGGCCAAGGATTAGTAGAGCATATACTTGTGATATTTCATGGAATTATGGTTGGAAATTATGTGAAAAGACAGAAGAAGTGATGCTTGATGAAAAGATGGGCAAAATTACAAAAAAAAAACAAAAAAGAAAAAAAAGAAGAAGAAAAAAATGTTCCTTTATGTTCTTAAGATTTTATGCTTAAAAACAAAAGCAGTTAAGCATTGGTGATTAAAGATGAAAAATTTATGAGCTTTGATGGAATATCTTGTTTGAAATATCATTTTTCGGAATGCTCCACTTTCTTTGATTTGAACCTTTTCTTTTACTCTCTTTTACCTCACCTTAACCTTAGCCCAATTACAACCAGAAAATAAGACCTTTTGATTCATGCATTGTCTGTAATATATTAATAATGGAGATGAGATTGAAAAGCAAGCTTATGGTAGAACATACTCTTTGATTGAATTTGAGAGATTTAGACACATAAACCCTAAACACATGAGTGTTGGAGTGTATATCAATGAGAGGACCTATCACTTTGGCATGGCATAGATTTCATTTAAATACCGATGATTGATTGAATTTTGAAGTTTGCATGTAAACAAATTCATAAAAATTTATTTATTTTATTCTTTTTTATTATATTCTTATTTATAATGCCTGTACTCTTGGACATTGATGGGAGATTAAGAGATTGATTATGGTTATTTTCAATTTAATTTTATTTATCCTTTCTCGAGGACGAGAAAGAGCTAAGTGTGGGGGTATTTGATGTAACCATATTATTTGATTGTTTCACCCACATTTACCTAATGTTTTGTCCATGTTTTATATGTAAAATGCCTTGATATTCTTTGTTTTATGTTTTGAAGCACTTTTGGATGAAAAATGCAAAAAGGAGTAAATTGGAGATAATTGGCAGATTTGATGTTCAGTCGATGTTTTGTGCAGAGCGTGATTTCTAGAGATCAAAATGAAGTGATTCCAGTGGCTCTAAAAAGCTAACATCCATACCTTTCTGGAAATTTAATGCAAGAAAAATACAAAGAGGAAGATCATGGAAATCACATCCTTCAAAGTCAAATCTCGTATTCTTCCACTATTGACCTTTTTCCATTCAAAATTCCATATCTGGAGCTATAGAAGTCCAATTGATGCAAACTCAATTTTGTTAGATTCCTGACTCAAAGGTCTAGAAACGCTCCAATTTTCAGCCAAAAAAGATGTCAGATGAGGGCGATATGATTTTTCAAAGATGACAACTGAATTCTGCCAGCAATCAGGTTTCGTGAAGAAATGAGTCCAAATTATGTTTCGAAGCTTCTAAACTATCATCCAAGTTATAATTTCAGCAATTTAGCCCCTCTAGTAAATCAATCTAGAAGGTCAAGAAAAGTAGTCACCAACCTCAATCCACCAACCTCAAATCACCAACCACAAACCAGCTGCAAGTTGGAATGCTGCCATTGTCAAAGAAGGAGGCTACAATGGTGGGTTGTTTGTGGTGACTACTAATGTCAAAGTTTGGCAAGTTTGGCAGCCATCATTGTTGATAAAGAAGCAAGAGGAGCTGCCATTGAAGCCTATATATAGACATCAAGCGAGCCAAGAAAAAGGAAGAGGGAGTGCAATAGAATCAAAGAAAGGTGGTAGCAACTAGAAGTGAAGAAACACAAACTCTCCTCTCTACATACTAGAAATAATGCTTTCTTTTATCTTTAGGAGTAGTTGTTCAATAGATATGCAAGGCTAAGCTCTTTTCTTGGTTGCAAGGACGCAGAAACTTTCAGATTTCAAGAACTGTGAGATTTATTCTTCATTTATTTTCAGTTTGTATTATGAATGAGTATGATTGTTTTCCTATGCATGTTTTCTATGATTGTTGTTGATAATTGCTAGAGCGGACTCTAAGTAATTATTGTGAACAATCTATTGCTAAGTTTGATATCAGAACCGGAGTTAGGGTATATAAACTTGTGAAGCAACTAAGCTTGATAATTGTGGCGGAACTACGTTATTAAACTTAGGGAAAACATTCGATCAAAGCAACACAAGCAGACAACTTGGTTGTTAAGATTAATGAATTTATCTAGATCTTAAGGCTGCCATTAGATTAAATCATTAGTGCGGACACTGTGATTATTTGTTGGTTAGGGCTAGTTATACGGTGGATCCGTTAATTAACCAAAGTTAAGAAAAGATAAAAATTCAGAATATAAACTGGAGTTTCGTTTTAAGGATCAATTCTGATTTCTTTAGGTGGATGTGTGCTTGTGACCAAGGTTTGTTTTCTTGATAAATTTTAGTTTTAATTGATCGTGTTCACTAGTTTAATTTCTTCCATATTTTAGATTATCACAAATCAAAACCCCCCAATTGCATAACGTATAGCATAAAAATCTGAACTAAATCTTCCTCGTGGGATCGATCCCTTGCTTGCTCTATACTATCTTATGTGCTTTAAGTGTAATGGTAATTAATTTGTGCGACCGCGACATCGCAACAAACTTCAATTGCAAGGATAAAGAGATGGCCAAACTTAGAAAAGAGATGTCGGTGCAATCCAAACCGGAACACTGTTTGGTAATTGGGTCATATCTAGAGCTATATATCTCAGATTTAGGTCCAATTTATATGGATGGAAAGGGAAGACATAGGCCTACAACTTTCATATGGAGCCCAAGATCTAAAAAAGCCATTATCAAGTCCAAATTGTAGCAACAACAAAGAAGCCCGAATCTGTCTTCCAGCCCGAGCACTGTTCGGTATTTTGGCCATAGCTGAATGTTTTACACAAGAAAGCTGAGACAATTGCCTACAACTTTCATGTTTGCAACTGGCTCCAATTTTGACGTTATCAATGACGTTTTGGGCAGATAAGAGAAGATAAGGATTGTCACCTTTTTGGGCAGACAAGAGAAGATAAGGATTGTCACCAAGTCAAAAGTTGGTCACCCACTTATCAATTAGTCATCAAATCAATAGTTTCCAATTTTGGCCTATAAAAGGAGGCATTTGCCATGCATTTAGGCATCTTGGTTTTTAGATTAAGATCATGCTCTTCCTTTCTCTCTTTGTATTTTTTGTAATGTTTATGCTTTGCTTTCATTAATATTAAGTTTATGCCTTTCATTTCCTTTCCTTTACTTAGTTAACTTTTATGTTCTTATTTTGCTTATCTATTTTGCTTTCTTTCATTATGTCTAGCTAAGTTAGTTATGTCAAGGTGAAAAGTTTACATTAATGGTGTAAGAATAAAAGGTGAAAAGGTTACACTAATGGTGTGAGAATAAGTATAATGTAAACTTAATATGGACTTTAATGTTTGATACTAACATGTTTTATATTTGTTATCTTGTTCACTCTTTAATACTTTGCTTGTTAAATGATTAATCTTGATTTATGTTGTATAACACTTGGTACAACAAATGCTTGGCACTTTCATAGCCCATAATGTATGGTATAACCGACACCTGAGCTATGAAAGGAACTTGATTTGTTGTTAACATAAGTTATAATCATGGATGCTTGACGAGATTTACAAGTATTAGCATTAATTGAATAAGATGACTAATGTAATCATGTTAACAATATATAATCTGATTGGAACCTCCTTTGTGTGTGGTTTCCAATTCAATAATAAGAGTTTATATTATACTTGTTTGATATACCATTAGTGGAACCTCTAACCTTAACATTTGTTATTATTATTGTTTAATCCTTACATTAATTTTCCATCTCCAAGTTCTCATCATCTTTTTCTTCTTCTCTTTCTTTATTATTATTATTATTATTAGTATCAAACATGTTAGTATCAAACATTAAAGTCCATATTAAGTTTACACTATACTTATTCTTACACCATTAGTGTAACCTTTTCACCTTGACATAATAAACTTAGCTAGACATAATAAAAGAAAGAAAAATAAATAAACAAAATAAGAACATAAATAAGATAAAAGTTAGCTAAGTAAATGAAAGGAAAGGAAAGGCATAAACTTGATATTAATGAAAGCAAAGCATAAACATTACAAAAAATACAAAGAGAGAAAGGAAGAGCATGATCTTGATCTGGACATCAAGATGGCTAAATGCATGGCAAATGCCTCCTTTTATAGGCCAAAATTGGGAACTATTGATTTGATGACTAATTTATGAGTGGGTGACCAACTCTTGACTTGGTGACAATCCTTATCTTCTCTTGTCTGCCCAAAACATTATTGGAGCCATTTGAAAACATGAAAGTTGTAGGAAATTGTCTAAGATTTTTTGTGTAAAAAATTCAGCTCATTTGGACTTCTAGAACTCTAGATATGGCCAAAATACTGAACAGTGCTTGGGTTGGAGGACAGATTCGGGCTTCTTTGTTGTTGCTACAATTTAGACTTGAAAATGGCCTTTTTAGATCTTAGGCTCCATATGAAAGTTGTAGGCCTATGTCTTACCTTTCCATTCATATAAAGTAGACCTAAATCTGAGATCTATAGCTCCAGATATGACCAAATTACAGAATAGTGTTCTGCAGATATGACCCAATTACCGAACAGTGTTCCGGTTTGGATTGCACCGACATCTCTTTTCTAATTTTGGTCATCTCTTTGCCCTTGCAATTTAAGTTCTTAAAGTCATCAGTCAATCCTTTCATTTATGTGATAAGCCTGCATTTAAAATGAACATTTACCACAAATTAAAGGTATCTTATATTATTAGATATATTATTATAAAACATGTTTTAGTTAAGGAATTATTGATACTTCAAGTGCAAAATGATGATATAAAACCATGATAAAAATGCACTTTTAAGTACTAATCACACCCCCCCAACTAGCTTATTACTAGTCCCTAGTAATCAAAGCGTTAAAATAGAAAAACAATTTACAAATTCCACAAAGCGAGGTATTCATCATTTAACTCCCATTAATCTATCCAGATAAACAAACTCTCGTTAAATTTATATACCTGTTCAATACCTCTTAACAAGATATTCATAAACCTTTCTTTTGTGCGTAATGTATCAACACATAATTATGGGGCTTTTCTTGGAAGAAAACAAAATTTTTGTTCTAATGTTTAAGGTTAACTTCCTTGGGTTGGGATTATTATTTTTGTCTTTTTTTTTCTTCTTGTTTTTTTTTAAATATATACACATATAATATAAAAACATCATGCATCTTTAACCCATGTAACGAGCTTTCGACTAATGACTCCCAGACCAATTGGTCTTAGGGCATTAGGTGTTAAGACACCCTTACGAGCTTCGTAACTCGGGTCGCAGATACTGATATGTAGATAGTGTAATGTTTGATTCCCTAGACTGCCTCCCCCATCTACTAAATGAATCTTTCTCTCAGCTAGCACTTGACCAAGATGATTGGCTGATTCTAAAAACTCCTTTTCTTTTCCAGGATTAGATCCACCGAAAACACAAATACTTCTTATATGATAACCTAAGGAACTTGCCATTTCTACACAATTCTGTATTTGTTGAATGTATGGGTTGAGTAGAAATGAAAGGAAGGAAGAGAGGGTTTTATAGATGAGAAATTAGAAAGGCAATCATACCACTTATATGTAGGCCAGCTAAAGTCTCACACACACTCTCTCTCTCTTTATTTTTTTATTTATTTACTTTTGAAAAAGCATGTGTATGTACAGGTAGTTGTGATTGTGGCTCACATCTTCCCTTGGTTTTACGTCCAAGAACGGCTTAAACGGCCTCTATAGGTCGAGGATAGGCTTCCCATCCAGTTTTCTTAGAAACTGGCAAACAGGTTTTCTTAAAAACTGGCAAACAGGGTCTTTTTTAGTCAGATTCCCAAGACTAAGTCGATCATGTTCTTTATGAAATAGTGGCCATAAATCATGAATTGCACGATGCACATATCCACTAGGATGCGTCTCAAGAGTCAATAGAAGATTATCTAAAGACTCCATACTCAGGCCATCCTTAATGAATTGTATTTTATCTTCACGGTTTATAGATACCATTCTTAAAGAACGACATTGTGTATTACAAGTCCATCTAGCACATCGATGACAGACTTCTAGTCGTTTTGCACAATGTTTCTTTGCAAAAGTGCTTTTACCTATTCCAGGCATGTGTGAAATGAAGGAATTAGAGGACTCACCTGATAATCGGACCTTTGCTTCAATCAACCAGCGAATATCTTTAGGAATTCCATGATTCATTAACAATCTCAATCTTGCACATCTAGCACGGTAAATTTTTGTAATTGCATTCTGAGGTAGAGTGGGAAAATACTTTTTCAATTTTTCAAGATTAGTGTCCATTATCAAATGAGAATTGGAAGAGAGGTTCAAAGAATTACACAAATATATACACAGATATTACTTATTGTGGGAAAATAAAAGAACCGACTTAAGTCACGGAGTACCGTTGTCCGCCATTTAACCGGGGTGAGAGAAACTAGCAAAAATCACTCAAAAAGAAACACAAAAACAATGTGAGAAAAACAAAATAATCAACCTTTATCTACAAGATCATTCCAACCAGTTGATTCATTTTCACTAGGAAACTTATCAAAGTAAGCTTTCAAACGATGTCCATTTTCCTTAAAGTCATTGTCATTCATTGAATTCTCAATATCATAGGCCCCATAAGGATTGCTCCATCTTAATCTTAGCTCTTTAGGAAATGCATAGAGTTGAGAATTATAAAATAAAACTTTTTGACCAGTATCAACTTTTTGACAATTTTCACAAGTTTTGCAGAATGCATGCGTGTCCTTGAACATGGTGGGCCAATAAAATCCATTTTGAAAGATTTTTGTTGCTGTCTTTTTTGACGAGAAATAACTTCCATATGCTTCAGAATGACAAAGTTTAATGACACTACTTACCTCATTGTCGGGAATGAATCTTTGAAATATTTGATCAGGATAATATTTGAATAAGTTAGGGTCATCATAATAAAAATTCTTCACTTCGTTCAAAAACTTTTCTTTGTCTTGGATACTCCAATCAGTTGGCAAATCTCCTAAAGCAAGAAAATTAATATTTTTATCATACCAAGGCATTGGACTAAGAGAAAGTAAGGATTCGTTAGGAAAGTAATCATCGATTGATGTGATATCAAATGTTGAATTTGTTATCATTGTTGACAAAAGATTCACATCAACATTTTCGGTGCTTGTTTCATCCGTGATTTCTTCCTCAGAATAAACATTTGCAAATCCTCAGATTCATCCAACTCATTTTTACTTAAAGTAGATTCAAGTTGATCATAAACTAATTCATCAATATGATCTACTTCATGTAAATCATTATCATCTCCAAAAGTCCACTTCCTGTAAATCATTATCATCTCTAGGTTGCTTGCAAATGTTGAAAATATTCATCTCCAATGTCATGTTTCCAAATGATAGCTTCATCAGTCCATTCCTACAATTAATCAATGCATTAGAAGTTGCAAGAAACGGACGTCCTAAAATAACAGGAAATGAATTACATACTTCAACAGGTTGTGTGTCCAAGACAAAAAAATCCACAGGATAAATGAATTTATCGACTTGTACTAACACATCTTTAATTATTCTCTAGGCACTTTTATAGATCTATCGGCAAGTAAAAGAGTTATAGAAGTTGGTTTTAACTCACCTAGATTGAGACTCTGAAAAACTGCATATGGAAGTAAATTCACACTAGCACCGAGATCAAGTAAGGCTCTTTCAATTTTATGCTCTCCAATAAAGCAAGAAATTATAGGACAACCAGGGTCTTTATATTTCAAAGCATTATTGTTTTGAAGAATAGCACTTGCTTGTTCGGCTAGAAAGGCTTTCTTTTTCACATTCACTTTCCTCTTCACAGTGCATAGATCTTTCAAAAATTTAGCATAGGAAGGAACTTGTTTAATAGCATCCAGTAAAGGTAAATTGATCCTTACATGTTTGAAAATTTCAAAGATTTGAGAGTTGTGATTGACTTTCCTTTGTTTGGTCATGACATGAGGAAATGGAAGTGCTGGCGGTGAATCAGTCATTTCTTTGTAATTTTCAGATTCAAAATCAGTCGTTTCTTTGCAATTTTCAGATTCAACCCCTTCCTTACCCTCAGAGATTGACTCATCATCTTTCTCATAAGGTTCAAGAGAGGGTTTTTCAATAACCTTACCACTGCGCAGAGTAGTGACTGATTTGACTTGATCCATGTGTTGGCTTCCGGAACTATTTGCATTTGCATTGTATTGCCCCTTGGGATTTTGTTGTGGTTGAGATGGAAACTTACCTTTCTCTTGGAAACTGAGAGCAGATGTTAATTTTGCAAGAGTATCTTTAAAATCCGTCATGTTTTGAGCAAGTTGAGTATTGATTGTCTCTTGCTTTTCAATGAATGCATGCAATGTTTCCTCAAGATTTCTTCTAGGAGGTGGAGCATAAGGAGGTGCATATCCATGAGAATTTTGGAAATTGTGGTGTGCTTGAAACGGTGGTTGTGAAGTTTGTGCATTGTTGTTCTCACTCTTCCAACTGAAATTTGGGTGATTTCTCCAACCAGAGTTATATGTTTTGGAGTATGGGTTGTGGTTGGCCCTTTGAAAACTGTTTAAAGCATGGGCTTGTTTATGGAGACATTCCTTAAAAGAAGGAAAGGTTGGACAATCGTTGGTTGAGTGTTCATTTGTTTCACAGATTTGACACACAATGTTTTCAACAGATTTTAATTGACCACTCTTTTTCAATTCTAGTGCCTCGACTTTTCTAGCTAAAGATGCAAACTTGGCTTGAAGGTCATGATCTTCCCTAAGGTTGTACATACCTCCACTAGATGTATGAGGTTGAGTTTTACTCGGTGCCTCATAAGTACCCGCGGTGTCCCAATTTAGAGCATTTTCAGCTAATAAGTCTAAGTACCCCATTGCTTCATCAAGGTCTTTATCTTCAAAAGTTCCATAGCACATCAATTCAACCATTTGCCTATCTTTAGGTGTTAACCCTTCATAGAAATGTGAAACCAATCTCCATGTTTCGAAACCATGATGAGGGCAAGTACTAAGCAAGTCTCGATACCTATCCCAACATTGGTAAAATATTTCTCCTGGTTTTTGAGTGAAAGTAGTGATTTATCTTTTGAAAGAGTTTGTTCTGTTAGATGGAAAAAACTTCTTTAAAAACTGTTGTTGCATTTCATCCCAAGCACGAATGGATCCTGGTCTTAAATTTTATAGCCATGTTTTAGTTTTATCTTTTAATGAAAAAGGAAAAAGCTTTAATCTGATGGTGTTCATGCTACAATTTAAATTATTATATGTGTTGCAGACCTCCTCAAATTCCCTTAAATGCAAGTATGGATTTTCCAATTCTAAGCGATGAAAAGAAGGCAAAAGTTGAATAATACCTGGCTTAAAATTAAAATGAGATGCATCGGGAGGGAAAACTATGCATGATGGTGCACTTGTTCTTGTGGGATTCATGTGGTCTCTAAGTGTTCTAACACGGTTATTCTCATTATTCTCATTAGGAAGTGATTGATTATCT